>NC_083461.1:23330992-23630992 GCF_030014155.1 Tachysurus vachellii | reverse complement strand
ACAGTCACGGAATTATTATTAACTGTTACTTTAATGTATGGAGGTTTTTGGAAGTAGCCGTTAGTCCCAAAGATGATCATTGGGTTTAAATCTTTGTTGGTCCAAACTCATGTCGCATATCCTAAAAGTTTGCCAATTAGATCAACAGGACCGCTAAATCTAATATCTGAGACTTTGATTATTCTTGATTTTATGTCTCAGGTTTGGTTTGAGAGATGTAATTGCAACATACAGTACAGTACAGGTGGCGGTCTTCATAATATCACTCTCTGGTGTTGACAACAGTTTAGAGTCACACCCTTTTGTGAGGTTCCCTTTTGAGTCTGGTTCCTCTCAAGGTTTCTTTATCTTCCATCTTAGGGAGTTTTTTCTCACCACAGTCACCACAGTTACCACAGTCACCTTGTTCATTAGGGATAAATACAAACACATTTAAATGTAATCATTTTAAAAGTCTAATATTAATCTTGAACTTTTTGTACTTTATTTCTGCTTTGAAATAAAATCCACTTTTAAAAGTGCTATAGAAATAAAACTGAACTGAATTGATTTGAAAACCATCCACCACCTCGGACAAAATGGAGAAGCATTCGTGTTAGCCTGAAGCTGTGAATGCAAATGCCTTGTGGTGTTCAGACAATACTCTCACCACACAGCATCTTTTCCTTACAGACTGGTGGATATGCTACAGTTCTTGGTTATAGCCACTAAAAATGGCAGGAAAATCTGTAATCGGTCAAAGGTGAGAATGTGTCAAGAAGAGAAGAGAAGAAACCTATAAAGAACCCATTCTTTATTCTTTTCTTTCTGGATGAAACCCTTATAAAAGCAGCATAAAGCATTAAGTGCATTAAGTATGAGTTTCTTTTGAAATAAATCCAGACATTGGGTCAGTGAGCAATTTTCTTCCCATGTCCATGTGGGTTTATTCGCATCTCCCATAAACATGACACTTTTGTTTTATGAAAAAATAATATTTAAGCCAGCCAGGAGTAAACATTTGCAGAAGTATAGGGGAAGGGGAACAGAAACTGACCAGTGGATTGTGCTAATTAATACATATACACATATATATATATATATATATATATATATATATATATATATATATATATATATATATATATATATATATATATATATATATGTATATATATATATATATATATATATATATATATATATATACACTCCTTGACAAAAGTCTTGTCACCTATGAAAAAAAGTAGAAACAACAAACAATAACTTGACTTCTAGTTGATCATTTGGAATCAGAAGTGGCTTATCATGCCTTGATTTTTAATTATTTAATTAGGACAGAAAGGTCAGACTTTGATTAGACAAAAGACTTGTCACTTAACAGAAATAATGTACAGTACAGAACATGAAGTCATTATGCAGTGGAAAAAGAATTAATTTTGTCTATGACTCCCATGAGCTTCGAGGGCTGCATCTTATTAACTTTTTAATAAAGTCATCTGGAATGGCAAAGAAAGCATTCTTGCAGGACTCCCAGAGTTCATTAAAATTCTTTGGTTTCATCTTCAATGCCTCCTCCTTCATCTTACCCCAGACATGCTCAATAATGTTCATGTCTGGTGACTGGGCTGGCCAATCCTGGAGCACCTTGACCTTCTTTGCTTTCAGGAACATTGATATGGAGGTTGAAGTATGAGAAGGAGTGCCATCCTGCTGAAGAATTTGCCCTTTCCTGTGGTATGTAATGGGCAGCAAGAATGTCTTGATACCTCAGGCTGTTGGTGTTGCCATCCACTCTGCAGATATCTCACACGCCCCCGTACTGAATGTAACCCCAAACCATGATTTTTCCTCCACCCAACTTGACTGTTTTCTGTGTGAATCTTGGGTTAATGCGGGTTCCAATAGGTCTTCTGCAGTATTTGCGACGAATGGGCAGTTCAATAGATGATTCATTGGAAAAAATCAACCTTCTGCCACTTTTCCACAGTCCATCATTCCTGCAAGCTGTGGGATTTTTTAGTTGTCTTCTGTTTAATGCTGATTTCTGGTGACCAGTTGTTATGTAGTTCTGCTGCAGTTGAAAAAGGGCTGGCCCTGGACTGTCTAACCAACAAATGGTCCCCTCGAACAGTTGTCTTACGGGGTCTGTCTGACCTGGGCCTGTCAAGAACTTCACTGGTTTCTTCAAATCTTTTTCTTATCCTCTCCACTTGACGTTTAAATATATTAAAGTAGCAGGAGACAGGAGACTTGGTCTTCAGGCTCTTGATGATCAGCACTTTGGTCTGTGGTTGAATCTTTGACATGCTGTTAGAGGTCAGGATGCATTTCAAATAAAGGTTGCTTGTGCCAGGGTTCTTCTTCTACAACCTGGTAATGTTTTAATTACAGTATTTCTCGCAGGTGACACTCTAATCTGTGATTGGTTGAATCCTTTTGTCTAAGCAAAGTCTGACCTTTCTGTCCTAATTAAATAATTAATTTGCCTTTCATATAAGCCACTTCTGATTCCAAATGATCAACTGGAAGTCAAGTTATTATTTGTTGTTCCAACAACTTGTATAGGCGACAAGACTTTTGTCAGGGAGTGTCTTGTATATACAAAATAATGCTTATATATGCACACAATAAATGTACTTGCAGTTTTTGCAGCTAGGCAGTACTTCAGGTAAGGTGATTCACCTGCATGTACCTGTACACAGTGCGTTGTATTTTTTCTTCCAGAAAAAGTATACTACTGTACCTAGCAGCATATCCTGCATCTATGTTGAGGGTGCATGCCACACTCGAATACTGTGTGTACATGTGCATGTGTGTGTGTATATATATATATATATATATATATATATATATATATATATATATATATATATATATATATATATAAAATTATATTTATATGCATAAGGTTACACCTCACAGACCCCTGTCAGATATTCAGACATGCCATATGACTGAGCATGTGTAACCTTTGCTGCCCCTCTACATGCAAAGGTCATAGAAAGGTCGAGAAAAGGTGAAGGATCATCTTTGCCTTGGTTGGATTACATTTTTATAGCAGTTTGGCCACACTGCCAAATGAAGCAACATGAAAGCACTTTAACTGAAACAGAACAATTGCATTATTTCAGTAGGTTAATGCACGTAGAGAGATTGTGTGTTTTTTTGTTTTTTTTTAACACATAGGGTGTATTCACACTGTTCATGCTCGAACAATGATAGAATGATACCCCTGCACTGCTGCTGCAGTGTAAATACACCCTATGTGTTAAAAAAAATGATTAAAAAAGACATAATGAAACCACTGAATAGAAGTGGAATTTCCTGCCTATGAAGTAAGTCATAAATGAGCATGTCTGCATAGACAACAGATTTTCAATTTCCATCCAGTCATATGTTTCTTCTAGTCTTGGCCCGCATACAAAGAACACAACATGAAGTCTTATAATAAAACCATAGTGTTGCATTTTAACTAACCGTACTTTTGTAATCTTGTAAAATACTCCATATTTGTGTCTAATCTGCATTTCTGCAATTTCCTCCAAGGCTTTATCTTTCTATACCCAGTAACTCATAACCTCCACATTATCCACATTTTTGTGTATTGCTTTAAATACTCTGCCTTGTTCTGTCTTTCTCTCTCTGTTTCAGATGGAGGAATGTTGCCGCCCTTCTCCAGTATCAGGTTGGGGCTAATTTTATCCAAACAGCTCAAATGTGAGGGGTCATAATGCTAGATAAATACAGTGGCCAGGCTGATTAGGAGGCGTCACGAGCTAGAGCCGGATCTTTTCCACTGCGCTTCTTTCTCTCGCTCTCTCTGAGAGTTTCTCCATTCCCTCAGCTGTTCTCTCAACTGGTGAGGTAAGAGTTTTCAAAGATCATCTAGAATATTTTCGGTTAAATAAAAAATTCTAGCTGGACACATAGACAATGGATGTGTTAATGCACAAGTTATATTACTTGTTTATGCCACAAGTGCAACTAAGCAACACAGACTAGAGTAACCAATAGCATAGTATCACATATAATGCAGTCATCTCCTTCTTCATTAAAAATGATAGGATGTTGCCTCTTTTAACCTAGCTATGATGTAAAACGTAGTCATTACTGTGTTCCCTGCTACGTAGTCACTATTGTGTTCCCTGCTACGTAGTCACTATTGTGTTGCCTGCTATATGTGTAAAATAACGGGGACTGACAATATTTAATTTGTTAGTCTGTAAAAGGCAAAAACTGATCACAGATCAGCAGTTTAATTTAGAGTAGCTTGGTAAATACAGGCCTAGTCCAAACTGGCCCATGATTGATGTAAAAAAAATTATAATTATAAAACTTTCTATTTTATTTGGTCACAGCGGCTGATCACCTTGACCCGTACATTTTTTAAAAGCTTTAAGCATTATCATATTAATTTAACTGATCTGCTTGGACCTGTGGCATTACAAGCTAGGGCATTACAAGAGCAGCTGTCATGAAGAGCATTTATATATAGCCTGACCTATTGAAGAGATATCTCGATAGAGTGGAAGGAAAATGAGAGCAGAGACGGGGGTGTGCTATATATGTTTGAAGGTCAACAGTAAGTGTTTCTAACTAGCAAAGATAAGAAAGAAGGTGACTGCAAGCAGTCGGTCACACAGTGCCACTTGTACTGGGAGTCAGGTGTGAGTTATATCAGTGTTAATGAATAGAAAGGTCATGGTTCTTCCAGTTAACTCTTGATTGTCTGAAGATTCACACTGTCCCTGTATAGCAAGTGATAGAAATCAGTGAGATGAAAAATGTTTCTTAAAAAAAGGAAATAATGTCATGCTGTTGGTGTGTAGGATTGGCTTATCTGAAGGCATGTAGTGATTTACAAAATGTGGTGCAGTTGAAGTCATGGAAATGATGGTTGCTAGCATGATACAAGTTCCTCTATTTATTTTAGTCACACATTACTTACCTCTATTTACATCTCTGCTCTGGCCTCACTTCCCCTCTCATTAAAGTAATGAGTAACATTTTGACAGGCTATTTTTCAGGATATTGCACAAATGTTTTATCTGTCTGTTGTAACTTTTCTTACTCTCTTTGACTCACAATTATAGTGACAATGCCTCACGCGTACCCATTCCTCAGCCCTGAGCAGAAGAAAGAGCTCAGTGACATTGCTCAGAGGATTGTTGCACCTGGAAAAGGAATCCTCGCCGCTGACGAATCCACAGGTTCGCTTGTACACACTGTCAAATACAGTATTAAACACATGGCAATAGGAATAGACTGTATCAGTATGCAAATCTTCAATACATGCTAATTGTCTTAATCCAAAGAAATGCAATTTATTTACTGTTCCTTCTCCATCAATGGTGCACGACTACCACAGGCAGCGTAGCCAAACGCTTCCAGAGCATCAATGCCGAGAACACTGAGGAGAATCGGAGGCTCTACCGTCAACTGCTCTTCACTGCTGATGACCGTGTCAAACCTTGCATTGGAGGAGTCATCTTCTTTCATGAAACCCTTTACCAGAAGACTGATGATGGCAAGCTCTTTCCTCAACTCATCAAGGAGAGAGGCATGGTAGTCGGCATCAAGGTTGACAAAGGTGTTGTCCCTCTGGCTGGAACTAATGGAGAGACAACCACCCAGGGTAGGTTCTCAAATCTCCTTTTGTACCAACTCATTGGGCTTTTTTGTCTTTCATGACCTTTTTCTCTTCCATTGCCCCTCTATCAGGTCTGGATGGCTTGTATGAGCGTTGCGCTCAGTACAAGAAGGACGGAGCCGACTTTGCCAAATGGCGTTGTGTGCTGAAGATCACCCCCACCACCCCCTCCAGTCTAGCCATCAAAGAAAATGCTAATGTCCTAGCACGCTATGCGAGCATCTGCCAGATGGTGAGATTCACATATTCTCACAAAAAATGAAAGGAACAAATTTTTTGCTGAGGTCTTATACTGCAACATCTCTCTCACCAGCATGGCATTGTGCCAATTGTGGAGCCTGAGATCTTACCTGATGGTGACCATGACCTGAAGAGGTGCCAGTATGTAACTGAGAAGGTTTTAGCAGCTGTTTACAAAGCCCTGTCTGAGCACCATGTTTACCTTGAGGGCACCCTGCTCAAGCCTAACATGGTGACAGCAGGCCACTCATGCTCTCACAAGTACTCCCCCCAGGAGGTTGCCATGGCCACTGTCACTGCCCTGCGCCGCACTGTGCCCCCAGCTGTTCCTGGTTAGTCCTGCTCATACACATGCTCAAGTACTGTCAGGCCGCAAAAAAAGTCATCCATATTATCACCACACTTAAATATTCAAAGGTGACTTGTGTCTGAAATTTCCATCAATATTTTTCAATGTATACCAGTTTGTAGATCAAGCCACAGCGGTTGCCAGATTTTCAATATGTAGAAGAGACAAGGTTTCCCAATAGTGTCTAGACCAAGACATTTAAACACAAGCACATGCCTTTAAGCCTTAAAAAAACAGGAATAGAGAATGCCGACTTAAGACAGAAAAGCAAAATGTAACATAAAAGCATATTTTTAAAAAAATAAATAAATAAAAAAGCTGAAAATGGTGATACATGAATGAAAAGAAAAAAAGTTCAACTTAGTCCATGGACTAGAACTAAGACTAGGACCAAATTTATTTTATCAAGCTTTTAAGAAATCTATAAAATAAAATCAATGTTTTTGTTTATTTTTTGCTATTATATCAGATTAAGCTGCACATCACCATGACATTGCAGTGACATAAAACTGAATACAATTACAACACTGGACGTAATGCTGCTCCTTGCATCAGGCGATACTGAGTGATCAGAATATCACAGAACTGAGAACTTCCACCCCGCATTAGTAACTCTTGTACAACAGCTAGTCAGTGGGAACTTTCATGCTTAGGTTTGAGGTCTGAATAGCAGTGTTCAAATGTGAACAGAAATGTTGCCTTATAAGGTTGTGCTGTGGCACATTCCAAAATTGAAATATCTGAAAAGTAGGAATGCCTGACAGATGACTGGTGGATAATATGTGAGTCAAGCCAGCCTTTCAACATAATTATAGTGAAAATATTTCCTTATTTTCTCCTTATAGGTATTACCTTTCTTTCTGGAGGGCAGAGTGAGGAGGAGGCCACAGTCAACCTGAACGCCATAAACACATGCCCCCTGCACAAACCGTGGGCACTCACCTTCTCTTATGGCCGTGCCCTTCAGGCTTCAGCCCTCAAAGCTTGGGGAGGCAAGAAGGAGAATGGCAAGGCCTGCCAGGAAGAGTACATCAAGAGAGCCTTGGTATGTAGATCTCTACACTTGTGGGGGTTTTTTTAGTTGTTAAGGTTTGTAGACTAAAATTGTCACCTGTTGTTTCACCAGGCCAACAGTGCAGCATGCATTGGTAAATATGAAACAAGTGGAGATAAAGGAGCAGCAGCAGGAGAGTCCCTGTTTGTGGCAAATCATGCTTATTAAAAAAGCCCAAATCTTTCAGCACACCAACCAACACTCCTGCACCACCTCCATTTCTGAAATAACTGGACTTCTGATGTTTCCAATGTCTCTCACTGAGCTTCTTCAAATCTGTCCTATAATTACTCTCTAGTATAGTAATAGGGGATGAGTGGTATCTTGAGAGAGTGAGAGAAACCGAAAAACCTGTAGCCGGAAAATTCCCTGTTTTATAGGTGTAAAATGACACAATCTTTTCATATGATGTTCCTGATGCATAAAAACCAATAAATAAAGAACTTAGTCACCAACATGTGGTTTGTTGTCAAATCATTTGGTTCCACATTGTGACAGGTGTTGTGAAGTGAAAGTGAATGTAAAAAATCTTCAATTTACTCAAGGATAAATATGTAAAAGTTAACTATTTAAATGTAACGTAATGTTGTGAGTCAACTACCTTCAAGTCAAATATGAGTGCAACAAAATATAGGTTTTAATAATCAATGACACAATGAGGGTCAGGGGTTTTCAGTGATGTATAGACCACCACCTTACATTAAAATTATTTTTTATACCTGATGAATTTGGAGATTGTAAAGAAAAACACACAGACACATGGCAAACCTTTTGCATTGTGTTAAAACATACAAAAAATTCAAAATCATGTCCACTTTACGCTTTATGACAATCCAGAAACCATTTGTATCTATTAATTTTCTTTCTTCTACTCTAGAAAACTTTGTAATTATTACATTATTCATTGCGATATCAAAAGTAACACAGAAAAGGAGAGGTTCCTTTGGGATGTGGCTCCTTAACCATTTAGATACTGCAAGCTAACTGTACACATCATTTATCTTTGCTAATTTCCTCCATTTTATGTTTCTTTATAATGTCACACATAAGATTGTATTCTGTTTTCTTTAGTCATAATAAGTAAATGGTAATAAGGTGCAGGTAACAGCAATGCACTACCTCCTGAACCACTCTGCTCTCAGTGAGCATAACTAATTCTGTTAATTCTTGTTTCTATATTGTGTAGAAATGGGGGATGAGTGGTGTCTTGATACAGCTCTCTTGAGACAGAAACTCAAAATCTTTGTATGTGTGAAATACCTGCTTCCATCTGCTAGTCTATACAAGACAAACTAAAAGTTGCAACGTCTTGCAACACAAGTCATTTACTGCACTACACTTTCTGTTCTTGAGTGATTTACATAAATTTTATTTTAAATTTCATAAATATTTATTTTATTTTATTTATAAATTTTATTTTACTTTATTTCATAAATTTTATTTTAAATAAACACTGCAAGCTAACTACAAACACGCTTATCATCTCTGCTAGTTATAAGTTTCTTCATAATGTCAGAAGTTTTTTAGGTCAGGGGCATAACAGTGACAGCTTGGCACTGCTGGGGCTTGAACCTCTGAACAACATCTCAAAACCTTAACCACTTGAGCCACCACTTCCCTTGTCTAGAAATAAAAAAGGCTTCTATTTTGTGATAAATATAACTACATCTATTTTGCTATGTTTACAGGGATTTAGAATATAAGTACAGTCAGGGTGAATTCTAAATGTTAATTACATAATGAGGGGTAATGTTCTTATCTTATAGTGTATAGACTCCATCTCCTTTGGAAACTGGAAATAGGTAGTGTGTTTCTTGTATGTCTGCTCTGTATCATTTTCACATTCTGTAACCATTTCACTCATGTCTCCATTTACAGCACTCCACTTCCTGTAGAGGGTGACAACTAGTGAAGCCACTGCTAAAAAAACAGCCAAAGTGTGTGTGAGTTTGGTCATGAGAATTTGAACTTTGTGATCTGAACCAATTGTATATAATGTCGAATTTGGAACAACTTCAAATGGAAGTTTACAAGAAATATTTTCATTGCATTATCCACTGTAACTCAAATGTAACTTAGTCCCAAACACTATCCAGAGACAACAATTATCTCTGCTAATGTGTTCCAATTTGTTAAAGGCTTTCATAGGATTTGTCTGAAGACTTTAATGCTGAATTTAGTTGCTCTCTCACACCAAGAGCATAATACAGCATTGGGGCATTCTTCTTTCTACACTGACTAGGACAATACAGCCCCTAGCCCCTTGCATGATGTATCTGTCTGCAAAACAGAAGGGAGATAGAAGTGGCCCACAACTGAAGGTGGCTTTTACCACTGTGAATGTCTCCATCGATTGGACCTTAATCTGGCCAACTATTTTAGTGAGATTAGTCAGTGGACTAGAGACATCCTAATAATTAGACAAAGTCTGGGATAATATCCAGCCATTCAGGCCCAAAAACTGTCTCACTTCCTTTTTGGTCTTGAGTGGACATTCATAAATACCCCATTATTCAATTAAGGGGTCAAAATCATAGTATACAGGTGGTGGTTAGTTACTAAATTAATTGCAGAATGAAACTCTCTGGCACACCTTCCACAAAGATAAAGTAACTGATGAATGCAGCCAAATGTTGTGTCCTCCTACCCGTACCTTTCAATTATCAATGATGTTGAGTGATGCACCTAACTCAAACTAAAGAAATGACACAGCTGTAAGTCATATCTGGGCACTTAGAGCACAAAAAAACACTAAACCGGGGCCACTAACATGTCAGTCACAAACTTCTAGGTAGCTTGCCTAAAGGATCATAGGAAATTGATAAAATCAAATGAACTCAAATTCACAGACATCCCACCTCTTCACATTCTCATCCCATCACAACCAAAATCTGAGACCCCGGCTAGTACATGGAAAAAAGATTAAATGAAGACATAGCACCATGGGTCCCAAGAACGTTGGCAAGGATGGAAGCTCAAAGAAACGGGAGCCATTTTCAGCGGAGATTTAGAAAGAAATCATCGCTAAAATAGCAGCCGGTGCAAGAACAAACAATCTTTTTAGCGAGTACGGATGGTCAGCATCAACGATAAGCAACTGGTAACACTGGTGATATTTTTAGGTTGCTGTAACGATTAATCTGCATTTACATTATTTCCTATGGAAAAATTCCCAATACAAATTTCCCAATACAAATTCGCATTGAGAACTCACCTCCAGAATGAAGGTCAGTCATTCGCTGCAAAGTTTGCAGGTGGTGTGGGCATGTTGTGAATGTCAGTGGTGAATATGCCGGCCACCCAAGAAAGCGTCATTGCTCCCATTACCAATAGTCAAGATCCCCTTTGAAAGAATTTGAATAAATTGGCATGGAGTGCGTCAAAGCTTTGTGTCTGTGAACGTACATGTTTATATACTGAAAAGCAAAACTTTAAAATATAGCACATTTTTGAACTTCCATGCCTGCCTCCTAGTTCCTTTTTCCCAAAACTTTGGAGTAGTCCTACACTTTTACTGGAAGGAGTCTCCACTGAACACTTTAAGAGATTAAACTGTGCAGTTTTTAAAAACAGTAAACAATACATGACGGACGGTTATCTGGCTTCGTTGTCAAACATTTTATTGTAATATTCGTGAAAAAGAAAAAGCAGAAACTGATGAGAGGAACAACTGTTTATAGCTAACAGGAACTTGATTTGTGGACTTTCCAAGCAAAAATGGAATACAAGTATCATGAGTATATGTTTAGAACTGACCATCCCATTGTTGATTAAACATTCCAGTTTTAATTATTTAACAGCACATCCAAGAATGCTTTATTTCTTAATTAGCATTAATTACTCAATTACTGATACCTCAGTCAAAAAAAGAATTTTCTTTCAATCTTCAAAGGACACTTTGTTTATAGCACACTCGAGTCCTTTTAAGTGAGGTCAGTCAGTGGACTTAGGTCCAGTTTCCAATTAAAGAAAAAGAAACTTATTATTGACTTATATTACAGCAAATTACAATACTTTTCTTCAGATATCCCAGCTTTTGAAAGTTATAGTTAGAATGCAGACTCAGCTATGATGCAATGCTGCTGAAGCAGAGAGGGTTAAGTGCTTTGTTCAAGGTCCCAGCAGTGGCAGCTTGGCTTGACAGTGCTGGGGCTTGAACTTTGACCTTCTGATCAACAACCCAAAAAAAGTAATACTAATAACAGACTATGCCACCCTGGGAATTTTACCTAATTTTCCCATGAGTCTAAGCACAGGTTCCTCACAAAACGCAGACAAAACTATCTAATCACCAAGCCACTTGCCATTATCCCTGGCGCACACTGCAAGCCAAAGCACTAGGTGAAGCTTTAGGTCACCAGCACCAACAGAAGGAATGCGTCTTGCGTCCCTGCACCAACAAAGGCTTGCAGCTGCTAAAGAGGCTGTGAATAGCAAGATCCAAACAAGGCAAGACACCATAACTGAGACAACACATTAAACAAAATTTAAAGATGTCTCATTTCCTATGAACAGTCTTAAATGAATAATCCACAAACTGCAAAATGAAACAAATCAAAAATCACAGTCAACAACTTAAAATCCCTTCTTTTAAAAGTCACCACAAAGAAAAGAACAAAAATAGAGATGGGCCCGATCTGATCCTATATTAGTATCGGGTCCGATATTGTTGTCATTCACTTATGGACGATCCAGTCCATATATCAATCGGCAGCCTGCGCTCAACCACAAACCCACCATAACACAAGACATGTCACCAATCCATATTCCATCAACCATCTTACCATAAACCAGGCAACCTGGCAACAATAACTGACCAGAAAATGATGGCATATACTGATGACATCAATGTCACAGGTCAACGTCAATGACATACTCGGGCAGATATAGCTCCCAGCATCTGCTGCCACATATATGTGGGGATTTGCCTCAGAGATTGCCCCTTGGAATAGTCATTGGATGAGATCCTGGGACATACATTAGATCTAGTCAGATTAACTGATGGGCAGCAAATTCAGTTCAAATTTTCACCAATATTTTTTCTTTATTATGCTACAAAAGAGCTGTACGTAAATGCTGTTCCATGTGGGAACATTAAATCTGGCTTCACATGGGACGATTTTATGCCAGATTTCGGGCTTGATTTGCTCCTCCATTGATCATGGGCATAACCAACTGGATGTTGTGTACTTTTACAGATTTTACCCATATTCGTTTTTCTCTGTTTCTGTTTCTTGCTGCAAAATTCTATATTTGTTTTTCTTCTGAAATCATGTTTGTTCACACAAGTTTCTGTGAAATCCTGTGTCTGTGGAATCGTTACTACAATTGGCAGGTCTACCGATCCTGGTTGAATCATCTATTATGTGCTTTCGGAGGATTATAATGTTAAAAATTGGTGGAAACTGTCCTTAACTCGGCATGTAGGTTGTTCCAAACATGTTAGTGTTGGAGAACTAACCACAGATCTTCTGTGGATGTATCCTGCCTCTTCATATAATTCTAGACCAACTCGATGATGTTGAGATCAAGGCTCTATGGGGGTCTAACCATCAGTTCCACAATTCCTTGTTCTTGCTCTATGCTGAAGACTACAATCAATGACATTGCTGAAGACTACAATCAATGACAGAATAAATTTGGGGCCACCCTGATGGTATTACATGATGGATAAGTATCTGTCTGTATTTCTCAGCATTGAGGACATCATTAATCCTGTCCAAATCTCCATCTCCAAACTTTCAAGGAACCTCCACCATGCTTCAAAGTTGCCTGCAGACACTCATTGTTGTACCACTCTCCAGACTTTCAACAAACAACCAGCCTTCTGCTACAGCCAAAGATTTAAAATTTTGACTCATCAGTCCAGAGACCTGAGAGAGACCTTGCTGATGAAGTATAGCTACTTTTTTGTCTTGTTTCTGTGCTCAGTCTTGTCATGGTGTATGACCTGTGACATTAAACTGTCTTCCACAACCTCACCTCCGTAACAGAGTTCAACTCCTCACCCAGTGAAGCTCTTACACAGCTGTTTCTGTTTCAGTTATTGACTGTGTTTCAACCTACATATCATATAGCTGACTCTGATCCAAAAAAATCCCTGACTTTGTGCAAGTGTTAGAACTGATGCTGGTTTGAAAAAGGAAGTCACAACAAATATTCATTTGATTTTGATTTTCTACTGTTTGCTTACTTTGCATTTTGTACACTAATAAAAAATTAAACAATTAGTATACATATATATATACACATATATATATATATATATATATATATATATATATATATATATATATATATATATATATATATATATATACTTTTAAAGTACTCTTACTATCCACACCTGAATAAACCTTTTGCCTGTATTAGTGCAAAAAAATTGCATGTAGTGTAATTGCACCATTGTGCAATCGTGCAAAAGTCCAGCTGAGGTAGTGTGTGTTACGGCATAAGTCCAGAAAAAGTCCCTTACTCTTCTAGATGTTCTCCTGGTTGAGGGCCCAAATAGCCTGCGGAAAAAAGTTCCTCCTCATTTTCTCTGTGTTTGCCTTCCTGAAGCGCTTCCCTGATCACAACAGAAAAAAGAGTCCATTGTTGGGATTGCTGAATCCTTTACCATCTTCCTGGCCTTGGTTCAGCTCCACTTACTATAGCTTGTCACCAAATCAGCAAACTCAGCAATGATGGTGTCCGCACAGACATGTGTACAATGGGAAGAGCAGGGGGCTTAGAACACAACAATGAGGGCTCCAGTACAGACAGCTTGACATGAAAATTCAAGAAACCATGTTGTTTTGACTTTGCTTTACTGGAAATCTCTTCTCTGTGTTCCATCACTTGACATCCGACCACAAAAAGCAATAAATAAAGTTTCATTAAATAAATAAATAAATAAATAAATAAATAAATAAATAAATAAACAAACAAACAAATAAACAAACAAACAAACAAAAAAATAAATAAATAAATAAAGAAAAGAAAAAGAAAAAAAGAAAAAGAATCTGTAGGCGCCATCTAGTGGAGGACAAAGCTAATGCGAGCTATAACATTACTATTTTAATGTTAATAACCATGTCATTCAGTGCTTTAATTACATTAACTGTGTTTAATGTTTGTAGATTGTGACAGAAAACCTATTGATTTTCCTTTTCACTACCAGTTCCAGCTGTCCCCAGCTCTCCAAAAGTTCCAGTTTTTTTTTCTTTTACAATTCTCTGCATAGGTCCAAATACTATTTATTTCTCCTTTCCATTTCACACATTTCTGTATCTCTTCTTTAATCTACACCACATCCTTTCACACCTTTTTGTCAGAAACCTGATCACAAGTACATGTGCTTTTCCTGCTGAAGTGTAATGAAAATAACTAACCGGTATGTTTTACTCCCTCTCAATAGACCATGAATAGAAAAGAATATTTCTTCATTATAATTTACTCGTGAAAATTACCAACTTGGAAAGTAGATCCCTTAAAGTAGATCCCTTACCTACATGTTTCTTTAAAATTTGATTAAAAACAACCCATTTTAGCTGACCAACTATAAACCAATATCAAACATCCCCTTTATCTTCAAGATCATAGAAAATATTATAGCACAGCAATTACGCTCATACATACAATAGAGTACTGTGCAAAGGTTTTAGGCAGGTGTGTGGTAAAATTCTGAATGCTGTAAATGAAATATGTATTTGTTATTGTATATTTTTATCAATGTACAGAATGCAAAGTAATTCATTCACTCATTTTCTACCGCTTATCCGAACTACCTCGGGTCACGGGGAGCCTGTGCCTATCTCAGGCGTCATCAGGCAGCAAGGCAGGACACACCCAGGACGGAGTGCCAACCCATCGCAGGGCACACACACACACTCTCATTCACTCACGCAATCACACACTATGGACAATTTTCCCAGAGATGCCAATCAACCTACCATGCATATCTTTGGACCTGGGGAGGAAACCGGAGTACCCGGAGGAAACCCCCGAGGCATGGGGAGAACATGCAAACTCCATACACACAAGGCAGAGGTGGGATTCGAACCCCCAACCCTGGAGGTGTGAGGCGAACGTGCTAACCACTAAGCCACCATGCCCCCCAAAATGCAAAGTAATTGAACAGGAAAAAAAATCTAAATCAAATCAATATTTGGTGTGACTTTTCTTTAGCTTCAAATCAGCATTAATTCTTACACATGCCAAAAGTCAGGTGTATGATTAAGCAATTTTCAGGTTGAAACACAGTCCCTGAATGAAACAGAAACAGTTTTGTTTTCTGAATGAAGCCTCAGTTTGGTGCGCAATCAACTGCATTGTAAAATCGTTGATTAAATTATTTACGAAGTAAGAAGAACCCTTTGAGGTCACATGGTGATACAGGGCTTTCGACTATTAGATCAGGGAAAGGGATAGAGGCGGGATGTGGAAAATTTACCACCCACCTCAACACCCTCAAACCTTTGGCATGGTTTTTTGCCTATGGCAAACAGGTTGTCTATGTGGCATGAGTTACCCCGTGCCCTTGTGGAGACCACCTCTCATCTTCCCAACTCATGGAGGTTGTTAGGTTGCAGCAGGAATTTTCTGACATGTTCTTGTTTCTATTGCACTAATTTCATAGAACACCAGAGGTAGCAAAGTGTGCAATTAGATGGGTTGATTGTACGGTATCTAAGTTTCCACTTGCCATGCACAAATGGATCCCCAAGTTGATTAGACAATAGCGACTGCAGCCTGACCAAGACCTACGACCAGTTTCTGAGGCTCACGACCTATTGCTGCAGATTTGTGCCTAATTATTTGGATATAACCAGCCTGGACTAATCTCCCTAAAGAGGGAACATCAGATCTGGTTGAGTAGACAGGTTTATTTCATCATGCTTGATGAGATAAGCTACTTTTTCATCATCCAGACACATTGAACAGGGGGCTGGAGGCCATGTCCAAGGTAGCTCTCGGTGCGAGTGAGCAAGTCGAGCACAATAGAGAAGGCATGTCTGGTCATCACATGAGCGGTCCTCACCCTCTGATGCTGAGACAGGACTATGTTGTTCCAAGTCTGTCTCTATTTTCCTCTGTCCTGAACCCTAAGAACTTAAGCTACATATAGATAGATAAGCAGATAGGAGTGAGAGATTCTGACATCCTGAAACCAGTGGAGCCAGTGATCAGTTTAATACCATTTCACACACCCATGGTATTATTCTACTGCAGTTTCAACTCCAGTTTCTTTCTGTCATAATTCTTGCACTCCCTTATCTTCACTTTCAGTTCTGCACAGCATCTATGATAATTTACGGCAGAAAGGCTTGAAGACGTGAAGATTTAATTAGTGTTAAGTCTGTAATGATCTCAGAAATGACAATGACCTATTAGTTCCTCAGGAGCTCTTGGTTGCGCAATTCCACTCAACTATAAATTGTTGTAAAAAGAACATTATTATTTCCTGTCCAGTGTCATCCAAATGAGGATGAGGTTTCATTCTGAGTCTGGTTCTTCTCAAGGTTTCTTCCTCATATCATCTAAGGGAGTTTTCCTCACCACCATCACCTCAGGATTGATCATTATTGCTAAATGTAAGAGTTAAATAGTAAAGTGGTTATAAGTGGGTGGTGGTGCAGTGGGTATTGTTGCTGCCTTACAGCTCCAGGGTCCTTGGTCCAAACCTGAACTCAGGAAACCGCAAGCTTTTTCTTGGGCAATCGTGGCTTAAGTGGACTGGCGAATGGGGTTCAAGCCACAATACTACCAAGCAGAGATGGGGGACTCGAGTCATATGACTTGACTTTAGTCAGACTTAAGTTGCAGACTTGAGACTTGCTTGACAAATATTAAAAAAAGACTCAAATTGATTTTGACTTGACATTCATGACTTGTGACTTGACTCAGACTTGAGTTAAATGAATCAGAGATGGGGGACTCGACTTGACTCGAGTCAGACTTAAGTCACAAATTTGAGACTTGAGACTTGCTTGACAAATATTTAAAAAAGACTTGACTTGACTTTGACTTGACATTTGTGACGAGAATTACTTGTGACTTGCACATGTGTGACTTACTCCCACTCTGGTACCAAGCTGCCACTGTTGGGCCCTTGAACAAGACCCTTAACTCTCTGTGCTCCAGTGGTGCTGTATAATGGCTGACCCTGTGCTCTGATCTCATCCTCTAAAATTGGGATATGTGAAGAAAGTATCTCAGTGTGCTGTAATGTATATGTGACAAATTAAAGGTTTGTATTTTATTCAAAAAAGTAATGCAAATATGCAACTATGCAAATAAATTGAATTGAATTGAAAGGTTTAAACCACTGTTCTTTGTTTGGCTCTGGCTCGACATCTGTGTCATCATCTCCTGAACTACTCTGGGACCTGAAGCCATTGCAAAATGTATTTTATTTTATTTTACACATAAATAATAGGTATATGTTCATAAATATTTGACCACATAAATAATTAGTTCCAATACTTTTCATTTACAAATAATAACATTTAATAAAATCATTAATAAAATATTTATTAAGCAGAAATTTGTAGAGTTTCTCATGAACACAAAAGTAAATTATTTTTAACATCTTTGTGTATGATTAAATGACACCATTCAGAGGTTCGTTTTTATTTGTTTAACATCAAATATCAGATATTTTTCATGCAGCTGGTCAAGTCTGAACCAGCTGGAGTTTTCACTTGCTCCATTAAGTTTGTGTAACACTGGCTTTCTTTTTACTCTCACTGTGAGGAGGCTGTGTTTCTCTCAGTCCTCTAAATCTTCCTCTGCTCATTCACTTTCTCTTTCTCTCTCTCTCTCTCTCTCTCTCTCTCTCTCTCTCTCTCTCTCTCTCTCTCCACAAAATAGGGGAAAATATAAAAATAAAAAGCTTTTATTAATTAATTAATTAATTTTTTGCTTTTTTTTTTGAGTCTTTGCTCTTTTTGTCTTTTCCATTCTGGAGTTTTTTTATTTATTGTCTACCGTCTGTGTCATAATATATAATGCATTTTTTTCTTATTAACATGTTACCAAATACCAACACTCTCCCTCACTCACTCACTCATTCACTCTCTCTCTCTCTCTCTCTCTCTCTCACACACACACACACACACACACACACACACACACACACACACACACACACACACACACACACACAACCTGTCTAGTATGGTTAATGTTCCACAGAGACTAACTACTATGCCATTAGTTAAATGTCGGTCTAAACAGTGAAGAAATTAAAGTCATTCAAAAATGCTTTTCAAACAAATAACAAATCCTGATGCTGAGCTTTTGTGACAGTTGACTGGAGTTAAAGTCAGGGATTCGTTTTAATAACAATACACAGTTCAACTGAGTTAAATAGAGAGAGAGAGAGAGAGAGAGAGAGAGAGAGAGAGAGAGAGAGAGAGAGAGAGAGAGAGAGAGAGAGAGAGAGAAAGAGTGAGAGAGAGAGAGAGAGAGAGAGAGAGAGAGAGAGAGAGAGAGAGAGAGAGAGAGAGAATTTGTTGGAGAGACAGAGAGAGAGAGAGAGAGAGAGAGAGAGAGAGAGAGGAAGACAGAGACAAATACACAAACATGCTCTCATGCTCCTAAAATACATTTTCTCTTTAAGTCTCATAGACTTCATAAGCTTGATATTTAATAGAGAGAGAGAGAGAGAGAGAGAGAGAGAGAGAGAGAGAGAGAGAGAGAGAGAGAGAGAGAGAGAGAGAGAGAGAGAGAGAGAGAGAGAGACAAATACACAAACATGCTCTCATGCTCCTAAAATACATTTTCTCTTTAAGTCTCATAGACTTCATAAGCTTGATCATTTAATAGAGAGAGAGAGAGAAGGAGGAAGAGATAGAGAGAGAAAGAGAAGGAGCGAGAGAGAGAGAGAGAGAGAGAGAGAGAGAGAGAGAGAATATTAGTCTAGTGATGATCTTCACCCCTTCTTTTCTTTGACTTGTTTTTCTCCTCCTTGCTCAGTCCTTTGTAGTCGTTACAGTAATTTTTCAGCTCGACTGTGACTCGACATGTAATAAATCACCGTGAGGTCACCAGTGAACGAGGATTTTAGCTGGGTCACTATACGCTGTGAATATAAAGCAGCCTAAAACACTGGAGAGCAGCCAGATTGAATTTTAAGTGACCACTGTCCTAAAATCTTTCCCTCTCTCTCTTCCCATCTCTCTCCATCTCTCTCTTTCTCTCTTTCTCACTCTCTCTCTCTCTCTCTCTCTCTCTGTCTGTCTCTCTCTGTCTCTCTCACTCTGACAGTGTTATTTGGAGACAATGATCATTACCAACTCTCCACTCTCTCCACTCTTCTTTTCAGGTTTTGATTCTCTACCAGCTCTAAAAACGCCCACCGTCTCGTCCGTCTATATAAGAGCATGTCACTATCTGAGAGAGAGGGAGTAAAAAAAAGTTGTTGATAAGGTATGTTTCCTCAGAGCAGCAAAAGGCCATGAAGTTTAAAGTCCTGTTGTGTTTCTGTGTGCTGAGCCAAATCCAACAGGGTGAGTATTCAAATGCAATGATCATTCTGTTCAGTGTTTAATCAAACAGGTGAGACGGTGTTAGGTGGAGATTTCTAGAAGGATCTTTATCACAATCACAGTCAATGCCAATGCACTTGTACTCATCTTAATGGAGCAACAGATCTTGATCAAAGTTAAAAATCTGACATATCGCCCATAAATACCTAGTTAATTCATTTCCTTGTTTGTTTGTTTGTTAATTATTTACTTTTTTTTTTGTTTTAAACCTGCACGAAATGGAATTTTTTTAACTGCTTAAAAAATTTTTTATTAATTTTCACTGTAAAAAATTTGGACTCATATTGCTGCTTTGACACATGAAGTCTGGGAATGTTCGCTTAATTCTTGGCATGCGGCTCCTTCATTCACTCCCTTATCAGTGGTTACATAAATTTGTTTAACACACAATAAAAAAATGTCCCTAAACAAATGCAACACGGACATTTAGATGTCTAAGGCAATAAATTAGTTTAATAAATGACCAGAATCATAAATATTTGTCGTAAGATTAAAGAGCACGATGGAGTAATTTACAAGGCTTTTTTGTTATAAAAGATGATCAGATAACAAGACAGAGGTTAATGACGCAGTTGTACTGTACAGAGTAATTCCATCCAGTCGTATATATATATATATATATATATATATATATATATATATATATATATATATATATATATATATATATATATATCCAGTCGTATATACAGAGCTTACTGATGTTATATATATATATATATATATATATATATATATATATATATATATATATATATATATTCAAATTTGTATCTTATTTAGTGCACAATTCATCATTTATTATCTTTCACAGGTACCTTATTAGAAATGACTTTTACTATTTAATTCTTCACTACAGCCATAAATGTTTATTTTAAGATTGAAGCACAATTAAAACCAGGCAACATTTCATATAAAAGCTTTCTCTAATATGAGACAGTGTTTTTTTTTTTGTTTTTTTTCTAGACTTATTTGTCCCTTCGACTACGTTGTAAGCGATTCTTAAATTTTCTTACGTACCAAAATACACGCCTTCTCGTCTAAAGTTTCTGAGACTGGGTGACTTGTATATCTTGTTCAATTAAAGGGAAAATATTATATAAATATTATAGACATAATTAAAAAATGTTACTTTACTTATAAATGCAAAACCCTACTGTAAATGTCACAGGGTTTCTTATTTCTATAAAAGTTTATAGAGTTAATGTAGTGTGAATGGAGTTCCTGTTATTTGTAACTTTTTTTATATATAAATCAATATCTGTTGAATTTAACTAACTAAATATAAAATATTTTATTAAAATATAAACCTTTATTATACGTTTATCAGATACTGTTCGCTCAACGATTGATTTTGTGACCGGTTGCTCCGCATAATGAATAAACATTTAGGCTTATGTTTATAACCGTCCCTGGAGGCTAATTGTGAGTATACACTGGTTTAGGGTTTGACTAGCGCAAGTGAGCAATAGGAGGCAACCAGTTGTTGAGTAATTTCCTTCCTTCCTTTCCTGGGATTAGTACTAGTTTACTAATAATTGATATAAAGGCATTAGTATTATTATTTTTTCCACATGAAATGCCAATCAGAATCTGAGGAATTTAAATTCAGATAGAAGTCCTGCCCACCCTTAAATGTGGCCACCCAATTTATGTGTTTTATTTTATTTATTTATTTATTTATTTATTTAATCGCTTCCTGATATATATATAGTTCTCCGCAGTGGGCATTTAGTGGATGTGGTAGCCTAGTGCTTAAGGTACTGGACTACTGACCAGAAGGTCATTAGTTTGAATCCCAGGTACACCAAGCTGCCACATCTGGGCCCCTGATCAAGGCCCTTAGCCTTGTATAAATTGAAATAAACTGTAAGTCACGCTGGATAAGGGTGTCTGCTAAATGCTAAATGGAAGTGATGATTGCATTGCCATGAAAGGTGAAGAACCTGAGCTAAGTGTACAGATGAGGAAATGAAAGAGCTGGACAGATTAAAGACTAAGATGAACTATTGGCTAAATGGCTAAACAATATCATAAATTATATCTTTTGCACCACTGGGTATCAGACATTCGTTATTAATCCTGATATGCAAATTATTCACGGTGCAGTTTTTTCATCTGTTTTCTACTTCCGCTGACGTTTAATATCCAATTTCTGTCTTCGTCCTCTCAGTATTTCTTGCAGAGATCTTTGTGAACCTGAGCTCCTCTGTTATCCTGCCCTGTTCGTTCTATCTTCTATCCAACGATGAGGTACTCAACATCACCTGGTCCTTCAACGGATCCGTCATCGCATCCGATTATCACACAAAAAATGAAACTTACTTGATCGCATCAGAAACCCGATCAAAGGGATTTTCCCTGATGAAGCTGTATAACGCCACACCACACAGTCAGGGTGTGTATGAGTGCCATGTGCAGACCAATCTAACCAATCAGGTCAGCAATGTCACCCTGAACATTTTGGGTAAGTTACACAAGATACCTACTTGACATTGTTTTTATTTAAGACCATTTACTTTCGATCTATAATTTCAGTAAAAGATTTGTACTTTCAAAGTGACCTTGTCAGTCAATATCACAAGAATAACACTTATTTTGGGCAGTGACTGTAGATTAGAGTTTAAGACATTGGACTACTGATAGGGGATGTGGTAGACTAGTGGTTAAGGTGTTGGACTACCAATAGGAAGGTTGTGAGTTTGAAGAGATGCTCCCTTGTATAAAATGGGATAAATGTATCTACTCAATGCTGTAAATGACTCGTTGAAGATCGAGTGTATTTTGTGGCTCATTTTGTGAACCCTTAAAACAAAAGATAAGATATAACATAAAAGATATACACAGAGTACATATATATAAAAATAGTATATAATATATATACTATAAATATACAGTGAAAAATAGAAATAATAACAATTTTCGATCTGTTATAAAAATACAGTATACAAAAATATATAGAGGTAATAATAATAATAATTGGTAATAATAATAATAATATTTGCATTTACTTTTAATATATTTCTGTGAGCCACCTCTATAAGCATAGAGTAGAAAAACAGAAATAACATAAAATAGGTAGAAATTTAAAGCTGGTTCATTGTTCTGCTGAGAAGCTTCATCAGTTCTAGGTTATGAATTGGCACATAAAATCACTTGGACAATTAAACACCTTGATAGACAAAGGATTTCTGTTTAGCATCTCCTTTTCTATATGAATGTGCAGGTATACATGATATCCAATCTGTCACTTTTCTTTATTTGTAGCTCCACCGTCCATCTTTGTGCCTTCTCCAGAGGTGGTGTTGGGGCGAGAGAGCTTAGTAGAATGTTGGGCGAAAGGCTTCAGTCCTCCTAATATCACATTCTCCTGGATGCGAGCAGGCAAAGAGATCGGAGCTCCTCAAAACTCCAAAACAATCCACACAGAGGATGGTTTATATGAAGGTGTCAGCAAGCTGGTGTTCATTCCCGAACTTGCTGATCGAAACACTACATATTCCTGTATGGTAAACCATGAAACTCTGAAGAAACCGCTCGTGAGAGAATTCAGAATAAACATCACCAGTGAGTATCACTGATAACAAGAGACATCAATAAAGTCTGTAAGTTTAAGGAGTTACTTCCTGTCACACTGTTTAATGCATTGTATTTTGGGTGCTATACTCATCCCAGCCACTAGACACCTGTAGCACGTAGCCTTTCCAAATAAAACGCAAATAGTAGTGAGAAGTAGGGAGCATGAGTTTGGAGCTGTCACATGGTTACCTGCTGTTTTCTTCACTAATCCTGTTTGAGAAACTTTGTGTTTGCTGTTCAACAAGGATTTCTTTTTTGTTGTTGCTTGCATAACCTGCTCATACACTTACGCTGGCTTACGGAGTGTAAACCTATAGACTGTGCTTGGGTGTGCTTAGGGATTGCCACGGCCTAGAAATACAAGTCAAAAGACTTTGAGGCTAAATTGACAAATGCATCTACATCCCATAACCCGTCACATCAGCAGATAAGATATTTTGAATATACTGTAGTTAAATATATGCTGGGAAAGGAATATTTTTGCGAAACTGATCCCTACTTTATTTCTATTAACTAGATGGGTTAAGAGTAACTGCAATGGTTATAATTACTTTTTCCCCACTTGCTCATATCTTAAATTAATTCCACTTAATTTAGTTCTCTGCAGAATATAGTCCTTTATATAATGAACAGCATTCCAAAAGCGCTTGTATTTAGTAAATCCGCATTGGACCGTTTCACTTTTTTGTATCACTTCGCTTGTGTGTGACCGTCATGTAAAGCAACAATCCTATTGAAACTGTTACTGCTGTAGTGTTAGTGACATCATCAGGGATACATGTTCTGTTTTTTATAAATATAGCTTCTGACTTAAAAAACCCTTGTTAAAAATAAGGACGCTAATTTTACGGAAAACAGAAAGAATGAGCACATGAGTATGAGCCAACTAGCTAACAGGCAATCAGTGACTTTGGCTTCTCTTGGAATAAAATTAAAGTAATTATTTTACCCATACCTTGTCAGAAATGTCAGCTATTCGATATTCATTTATTAATTAAGACTTCCACAATAGCAGTATCACACTCCCTGTGCCTATGGTTGAATGAAAGCCCTACTTGTTTTCAGTATAACTGCACATGTTCATATATCATCCCACTGTATAAATGTGTGTGTGGGATGAGTTAACAACACTTAAATGAGCCTGACTTTCCTTTCTTTCCTGCTTTTCCTACCTTCCAGTTGTCCCCAAAGTCAGTGTGTCTGTTGTGCCGTCCTCTTCACGCTCATCCGCACTCACTTTGGTGTGCGATATCAATGGGTTCTACCCACAGGATGTGTCTGTGCTGTGGCTCAGAAATGGTACCGTCCTGCCCGAGACTCCTCAGATCCAACAGAACAGTGATGGAACGTACAAAACGCGTCACTTTCATACTCTCAGCATAGAGGAGAGAGAAAGATCTGGACAAGTGCTGTGTGTGGCTCAACAACCTCATGTTTCCCAACCAGCTTTGAGCTCCATCGACCCATCAGCTGCTGATTCGTTAGGTAACTTTCATAAATATACTGCATGTAAAGGGAACGGTCTTGAAGAGCGTTCCTGGAAAAAATCAGCACTGAGAACAATTCAGTGTTTAGCTTTTTGAGCTTTTTCATAGTTTATTATCTTCACATCACTGTTTGTTGTCCTTCTTTCTCAGTGCAGAAGCTCGTTCTGACTAAATCTGCAAAAGCCTCAGTGGCAATGATGATCATCTCCCTGGTACTCGTTCTTCTGCTTTGCTTTGGCTTCTCTTGGAAGAGGAGAGATGGTGAGACAGCATGGAAATACAAACATGCAAACTGAAAAAACTTGGTACTAGTTTTTTTGCTGCCATTACTCAGACACTGGATGTCTGGGGTTGGACTCCTAGGAATCTCTGAACCAGGGACTAAGGGTGTCAAAATTTTTCAATTGCTGTGTGGGCCGGACCAAAAAATATGCTTAGTAGAACAATAACATGCTAAAAACTGTCCAGTTTCAATGGGCCTGTGCTCAGGGTAGCCTCAGAGTATAATCCAAATCAATGCATGTTGAAATGAGCTGCTTTTCTGATTCATAATTCATGATCGTTTTAGTTACTGGAGCATTCCAGTCACATTTTCCTTTACCTTGGACTTGGACATAATAAAAAAAGATAAAAAAAAAGACATCATGAAAGGAGCTCAAAATTTAAATGTTTACTGAGTGCTAATTTGAGGCTGAGGATTTCTGTTTGTTATGAATAGATAGTATTTATCTCTTTAATGTGAATGTTGTAGCCTAGTGATTAAGGTGTCATTCTACCATTTGGCAGGTTGTGGGTTCAACTCCCAGGTCCACTAAGCTACCACTGCTGGGCCCCTGAGTAAGTTGCTCAGTTGTATAAAATGTAAGTCTCTCTGGATAAGAGCATCTGCCAAAATGTCCAAGTTAGAATTTGAGTAATGGTGGCATTGTACTACAGCCCTTTTTGGTCAAATGACTGACAGACATTCCTCTTACACCACACTCACATATTCATTCATTCATTCATTCATCTTCTACCGCTTATCCGAACTACCTCGGGTCACGGGGAGCCTGTGCCTATCTCAGGCGTCATTGGGCATCAAGGCAGGATACACCCTGGACGGAGTACACTCACATATGTATTCCTTTATTCATACACTCTCTCTCACACACACAAAACTCACAAATACGTGCAATGTGAATGAACTCTCACCTAGGATTCTATATAATATATATAATGGCTGGATTTTTCTGGTTCTTTTGCTTTTTTTTCGGATATCACAGTGTAAACAAAGCTAGACAGAGAATAAAGGAACTGACAGGTCTGGTGAAGTCTGTGTTGATGTGATATCTCAGTGGTTAAGGCATTGGACTACTGATCAGTAGGTTTTGAGTTTGAATCCCAGTGCTGCCCCTGAACAAGGCCCTTAATCCTTAATTGCTCAGCTGTATAAGCAAGGTAAATGTAATGCTCTGGATATAGGAATTTGTTGTAAATGGAGAGAATGATAATATTTTTTAATATACAATGTACTGCCAATGTTTTTACTATACAAACTCAGGTCTGGTCTTAAATTTGGTAAAGAGCACAGTGATTGGTTCCATCTCTGCCTTCTCTCATTTTCTATAATGTCTCCAAATATCTCTGTTCTCCTTGTAGAGAAACAGAAAAGTTTAAGCGTGTCTTGTATCATCCTGCCCCCGAGGGTGGTGGTGGGACAAAAAGGCCGGGTCACCATTAGTATAGAAGGCAGGAGAGCAGATCAAGTCCAAACTGTCTGGTTTCTCAACGATGTCCCTATAACAGATACGTCTTATACAGGTAACCATCAAACCCTACATACTTTTAGAGGTAGTGATAAAAAAATATTTTATATATTCAGATCAGTGTTAAGCAGTTAAGGAAAATTGATTAACTAATCATCATCATGTTCATTTCCTTATTCTCCCTCTCTGTCGAGCAGAAAGCAACAGCTCTAGGATTCATACACCGAGGACATCGCGTCTATCAGTACTGTCAGAAAAAGCCCCTTTGCTGACATCAACTGCTTTGGGATATTACAAACTGCACACTCGGAAGCCCCTGCACTCGACTGGCCCCAACAAACAACTCCTTTCCTCCTTCACCTTCATCCCTAACCTGTCTGTTCATAAAGGGGCTGTCTTCAAATGCCAAATCTCCTATAAAGGAAAAGACAAGATAGTGATGGAGAGAGTGTCAGAGAAGTTTACTGTTCTGTGTAAGGAAACGGATTTTCTACTGTTTTTTTTTTTTTTTTTTACAGATAAACCTTTCTTTTAACAAACAAGCTGCATATTTTCTATAAGTCTGTATTTCATCTTTATGTTGTTCTTATACACACTCCTTAATAGTATTATTATATTCCTTTATGACTGTGTACGTTACTGTAATGTCGCCTAGCTCCACCCGAGGTCTCAGAAATCCAACTTTCCGAACCAAATGAAGAGACAGGTATGACACACACACACACACACACACACACACACACACACACACACACACACATACACACACACATACAAAACAAAGAAGTCAGTATTTTCTTATATGTCAGCTTATTTGTATGTGTGTGTATGTGTGTGTGTCATATTGACACACAATGCTTTCTACAGGTATTGTGGTACTGACCATCGAAGCATCCCACTTCCACCCTGACGTCATCACCTTCCGCTGGTTCTGTGAAGGAGGAGAGTTGTGTCCTGTCGCTGTCCCAGCAGCCCTGGCAGCACCACGTCCTGATACCCAAGGCTTCTTCTCAGCCCGGAGCCAGTGCAGGTTACCCATGTCTGAGCTGGAAAGGGGAGTAACTGCAGTGTGGGTCACCGTCCATCACATGTCTCTTAAACAGCCAATCACACGAAAGACCAGAGGTGAGAGCGTTCAAGCTAACTGTGTATGAAAACATCTGGGTAATATTTACCGTACATTATATTTAGACCTATTCTATTTCTTCACTCTAATGTCTAAATATTACATTAGTTATTCATTTAAAAAATGACATTCAATTATTTGTTTGTTTGTTTATATGTATTTAAATTTTAATGGTGTGTAACCTTTTACAAATATCCAGTAATGTGTAAGTAACATGTTTGTTTATTTGTTTGATTAGTTGGTTATGAGTTGGTTTGTATTTATTTATTTATTTGTTTGTTTTATTTTAACAAATACATTTGTTTTTTTATTTATTTATTTGTTTATACATTTACACATCACACATTTATTGTTTTAAAAACAATTATTGTTGTTTGTTTTGTCTGTTGTTGCTTTTTTTTCATTTTGTTTTGTATTTTTTTATTTTTATTACATCGGTTGGTGCTGAAATAACACATTTATTTGTTTATTTATTTGCTTGGTCCTTCTTAATTCTTTTTCAATTATTTATGTTTGTTATTTGTTTGTCTGCTTGTTTTTTCTTTTGATTAATAATTAGGTGGAAAAAAAATCGTACATAATTTCAGGGTTGTGCGAAAAAACAATGTATTATTTATTTATGGATTGTATTGTTTCCCTGGTACTGTCTGTACAAACATAAAAGTAACACACATCACTAATTGAAAACTGACGAATTTAAGATAGATCAAATAAATATATATGAATATAACTGATAATATAGTTCATTTCCTTCTCCTTGTACAGGGTTTACAAAGAAGCCCATTGTTTCAGAAATCAGCTGCGCCTCAAGGCCACAACAAGAGCATTTATCTCTGGCCTGTAGTATCGCGAGTTTCTACCCTCCTGACATTACAGTGAAATGGCTGAAACAAACCAACAATGGCGAGTTGGAAATTAAGAAAGAGGAAGCACTGATGGAAGTATGGGGGCCGATCCAGACACAGCTGAGGACTTTTCGAGCCATGGCTGTGCTAACGGAAGTGGAGAACAAGCTGAAGGAAGTAGATAAGGAAAGAAATATTGTGTGCAGAATCGAGCACTGCTCTCTGCTCGAGCCCATAGAGCGAGTCTGGACAAACTCTCACTTTGGTAAGGCACTTTTCATGTAGGAATAGTTTAGAGTTGAAAAGCATGTTGTTAGTTAGTAAAGCACAAATCAAGCACAAATTTAAGTTAGCAAACACAAAAACCTTCTGCAGAGTCAATAGCTACAGACCTCCAAACTTCATGTGGCCTTCAGATTAGCTCAAGAACAGTGCATAGAGACCTTCGTGGAATGGTTTCCATGGTCGAGCAGCTGCAACCAAGCCTTACATCACTAAATGCAATGCAAAGTGTCGGATGCAGTGGTGTACAGCACACTGCCACTGGTACATATACATGGAGACATGTTCTCTAGAGTGACGAATCACGCTGCTTTGTCTGCCAGTCCGACGGACGAGTCTGGGTTTGCTTGCTCAGGGACCCACTTCTGTGGAATTTGGGATTGTTAAAGCCACAGTCTTGCCAATCTGCCACTGTTTGGCCCTTGAGCAAGGCCCTTAACCCTTACTGCTCCAACCACTGTGCTACCACATCCCTCAGACATACACTGGCTTTGAGAAATATTCACCCTCCTTGAACAGTTTTCCTCATTTTATATTGGAATAAATTTGAAATGTACTTCGTTAGGATTATGACTGACTACAGAAAAACCCATGAAAACTATACAAACATGCATGATTTAAGTTATGTGGATTCTTAGTGAATATGACTGTACGAAATGAAAATATTTATTTGGTCTTTTTTTTATCCGTCCAGTGGCTCCCTCCATCCCTCCATCCTTGTCTGTTAGCTGGAATAATGATGGTGTAGGGGTGTTTTCCTTGTGCCTGTCTGGTGGCTTTCCACATCCCAAGCTGCAGTGGGCTGCAGGGGGTGACACTTTCATCCCACTCATCTCCAGAGAGACAGAGAAAGTGACAGACAGAGAAGGAAGAGAGCTACACAGTGTCTGTGCTTTGGTGAAGTGTGCATTACCGCAAGGAAATGAAGCCAACTTTCAAAATCTGTACAGTGAGTAGGCCAGACATGGATAAACTGGATAAAATGTTTAAAGTCAAATATACATGCAGTGTACAAGGGTTAATAATACATGTTAATATTGATATTAAATCTTTAATTTTGATATGAAAAATGTCTTAGCAAGCTAGTCAAGCCTGGTTTAGAGCTTGATGACAGCGGTCTTGTTACTTCTCACACTATATAAGATGATTCCACTTGAGGACGTGATGGTTCAGAGGTTAAGGCTTTGGGTTCCTGATCAGAAGGTCGGGGATTCAAGCCCACAAGCTGCTAAGACATCACCGTTGGGTCCTTGAGCAAGGCCCTTAACCTCACCTGCTCCAGGGGTGCTGTACTATGGCTGGCCCTGTGCTCTGACCCCAGGTTATTATTTAATAACCAAAATAAATAATAAATAATAAATATGCGAAAACTTAAAGCATTTCACTTCATGTCATACTCTGTATGTGACAAATTTGAATTTGATAACAGATGATGATGATGATGATGATTGACCTGAGATTACAGATAATTATATTGACCTAACGTCAGCAATCTGGGCCCATTGAATACAGGCATTCAAAGTGAGCTTGGAGTATTAAAGATATTTCTTCTCTCTATTATCTTTCATTCACATTTGGTCATTGATGCTACAGTGATTCTACCGTTAACTCACCATGGTCCGTCCTCATTTCGGTGGCTTTTAGAAGAACTTTTAAATATTTTAAAATTAAAATTAATTAAATTAATTAATATTTTAAAATATTGGGCACGGTGGCTTAGTGGTTAGCACGTTTGCCTCACACCTCCAGGGTTGGGGGTTCGATTCCCACATCCGCCTTGTGTGTGTGGAGTTTGCATGTTCTCCCCGTGCCTCAGGGGTTTCCTCCGGGTACTCCGGTTTCCTCCCCCGGTCCAAAGACATGCATGGTACTGTAGGTTGATTGGCATCTCTGGAAAAATTGTCCGTAGTGTGTTATTGTGTGAGTGAATGAGAGTGTGTGTGCCCTGCGATGGGTTGGCACTCCGTCCAGGGTGTATCCTGCCTTGATGCCCGATGACGCCTGAGATCCCCCGTGACCCGAGGTAGTTCGGATAAGCGGTAGAAAATGAATGAATGAATATTTTAAAATTATATAAATAAATAATGAACAGGACCGGTGACAAAGGGCAGCCCTGCCGGAGTCCAACATGCACCGGGAACAAGTCTGACTTACTGCCGGCAATGCGAATCAAACTCCTACTCCGGTCATATAGGGACCAGACAGCCCTTAGCAGAGGGCCCCGGACCCCATACTCCCAGAGCACCCCCCACAGATCACCACGAGGGACACAGTCGAATGCCTTCTCCAGATCCACAAAGCACATGTGGACTGGTTGGGCAAACTCCCATGAACCCTCCAGCAACCTGGTGAGGGTATAGAGATGGTCCAGTGTTCCACAACCGGGAAGAAACCTGCATTGTTCCTCCTGAATCCGAGGTTCGACTATCGGTCGAATTCTCCTCTCCAGTACCCTGGCATAGACTTTTCCGGGGTGGCTGAGGCGTGTGATCCCCCTGTAGTTGGAACACACCCTCCATTCCCCCTTCTTAAACAGAGGGACCACCACCCCAGTCTGCCAGTCCAGAGGCACTGTCCCCAGCCGCCACGCGATGTTGCAGAGGCGTGTCAACCAAGACAGCCCCACAACATCCAGAGACTTGAGGACTCCGGCAGGGCTGCCCTTTGTCACCGGTCCTGTTCATTATTTATATGGACAGGATTTCTAGGCGCAGTCGGGGGCCGGAGGGAGTCCGGTTTGGGGACCACGTGATTTCGTCTCTGCTTTTTGCAGATGATGTTGTCCTGTTGGCTTCTTCAAATCAGGACCTTCAGCGTGCACTGGGACGGTTTGCAGCCGAGTGTGAAGCGGCAGGGATGAGAATCAGCACCTCCAAGTCCGAGGCCATGGTTCTCAGCTGGAAAAGGGTGGCTTGCCCCTTCAGGTTGGTGGAAAGCTCCTGCCTCAAGTGGAGGAGTTTAAATATCTTGTGGTCTTGTTCACGAGTGAGGGAAGGATGGAGCGGGAGATCGACAGGCGTATCGGTGTACCTGCTGCAGTGATGCGGTCGATATACCGGTCTGTTGTGGTGAAGAAAGAGCTGAGCCGTAAGGCGAAGCTCTCTATTTACCAGTCGATCTACGTTCCTACCCTCACCTATGGTCATGAGCTTTGGGTCATGACCGAAAGGACAAGATCCCGGATACAGGCGGCCGAAATGCGTTTCCTCCGCAGGGTGGCTGGGCGCTCCCTTAGAGATAGGGTGAGGAGCTCGGTCACTCGGGAGGAGCTCAAAGTAGAGCCGCTGCTCCTCCACATCGAGAGGAGTCAGCTGAGGTGGCTCAGGCATCTGTTACGGATGCCTCTTGGACGCCTCCCTGGGGAGGTGTTCCAGGCATGTCCAACCGGGAGGAGGCCCTGGGGAAGACCTAGGACACGCTGGAGGGACTATGTCTCTCGGCTGGCCTGGGAACGCCTCGGTATTCCCCCGGAGGAGCTGGAGGAAGTGTCTGAGGAGAGGGAAGTCTGGGTGTCCCTGCTCAGACTGCTGCCCCCACGACCTGGCCCCGGATAAGCGGTAGAAGATGGATAGATGGATGGAATATTTTAAAATTAAAATATATTAAAAATTTTAACACTGGTGTTTCTCTGTCATGATGGCTAAAGTTTTGCTCTGCATGATTTGTAGCTTGATTTTGCTTTCGCAGGAAAATATCGCACGCCCCAGCACTGCCACTGTTGGGCCCTTGAGCAAGGTTCTTAATCCTCTCTGCTCCAGGGGTGCTGTATCACAGCTGACCCTGTGCTCTGACCCCAACCTCCAAAGTTGGGATATGCGAAGAAAGTATTTCACTGTGCTGTAATGTGTAATGTGACAAAATAAAGACTTTTATTGTATGAAAATATCCAAATAACACAACCGTGTTTAAAACAATTGGAGCACAGGTAAATGAGTGCAGTCCATAAGAGAAACAATTTCAGTCAAATCAAATTCCTGCTGATAGATTCCTATTTTATACGTCACAGAAATGTCAGACAGCAAGCGAATAATGAAGAATTGTGCATCAGGAACCAGCAAGGAACAATCTGTAGATAAATGATGTCACAAATGGGTCATGTTCCCTATCTTAGTGTAATCAAACCACAATGAAAACCTTTTTTTTTGTAATAGATACTCAGTGTCCAGTATTGCAGAGTGAAACAAATGACAGTGAACGAGGACAAAAGCAGCAAACAGAAAGTGCTGCAGAGACACCAGACTTGACACAGGAGACCACAAGGGAAGCTGTGCAGACCGAACATGAGTCTTTGTACATAAACACCGTATATGTGGTGGGAAAAGGAAAACGGGTAGAGAGAGAGTGCCTGAGAGTCACAGTGGAGATTTCCCATCCTGCACTTCCTCTGCCTGTGTACTGCACCTGGACAGGTAACTGACACACGACTAAAACGAGCATCATTTTATTAATGAGGGCTATTAAATCGCCTTTTTTTATAATTTAAATGCATCCAATATATTCAGATTTGATTTAGATTATACAATATTTAAAGAAACAAAAAGCTGTATCTTGTGTCCTGAATACAGGGAGAATAATTAGGAAATGTAAACGTGTCTAAAGTCATGACCTTAATATTAAATCTTTAATATTAATGTAGTGTTTTTCAACCAAACATTGAAATATTTCTTATTCCTCTCTGTAAATCTTCATGATCAAATGAAATTGTTAATGAAGGTTTCTTTAAAATATTCGAATAAATGTGTGATTTATGCCTTTGTTCTTCTTACAGAGCCTGGAGAGAACAGGAGGCTCGTACAGGAGTAACATTGAAGTAAAATTATGTAAATAAATATATAAATAAAATGTTTTTTTTTTTATTTGCTTCTTTTTAACTCATTATGTTTAAAACTTACAGCATGTGTTTTAATTTATATGTGTGTGGATTTTTATTTCTAACATGATATATTTGTTTTAGTTAAAAAATAACTTATTTTTGTGTCTGTTAATTTATAAAGAACATTCTGAACATTCAACTTTTCAATGGTGATGTGTTTTAATGTGTAACACTCCTGTATGAGGGCAGTGTGTATGTGTTGGGGTTCAGGGACTGGGTGGTTTAGGGCATGTTAGGGCAATAAAGCTTTGCAAAAATGTAGAATTTGGATCTAAAGTGCCTTTCTTGGATCACGGTGAACTGGAAAGTGGAAGTTGTTGTTTATGAAGCATCAAACTGAATGAAAGTAGCATAACTGATAAAAAAAAATTAGTTTTGAAAAATGAGTTTATTAAAATGCTTTGTTTAATAAACATGGATAAACTGAAAAATGCAAATAAAAACATATTTCCGTGTTCTGTCTTTAATTATCCATCATATCACAAAATGATGCCAATAACATACATCATTTTCCTATTTATGTAACAAATGATAACGAATCGCGAACGAATCGACTCTTTGAGCCGACTCGCGTATCTGAAGAGTAAATATGATAATGAATTAATTATCATACACCCGTGACCCGAGGTAGTTTGGATAAGCGGTAGAAAATGACTGACTGACTGACTGACTAATTATCATACAACTAGTTAATGCCTTCTACTTATGTGTTCATACTGAAGCTGGGGCAGTTACTGTTATAGTCTATAGTTTATAGACTGTCAATGTGATATGATGGTTTTATGATTTATTCAGATAAAAAATTACATTTAAAAAAAAAACTATGCAAAGTATATGCTATTGTTGTAATGTTAATCAGAATGTAGAATACTGTAGATGGGATACATATAAAAGTATAGTGGTTCCACTATAATCGACCGAAAGGGTCGGCTCTTATAGGTGAGCCGAACATATTAATCTGACTCACTGAAAAGAGTCAGAATTCCCATCACTAGGATTCAGGCTCCTCGTGGTCTGTCTGTACTAGTGCATAAGGCGTGGCGTCACACTTAAAATAGTTAAAAGCATTTCTGCAATAGTTGACACTATACAACCTACGCAAACCACAACAAACAACAGGCTTCATTGTGCTACATCACTTTAGGTTTGTTTCTACATGCAGCAGCTCATTTCCTGGTTTATCAATTCTAACTATAGGGAAGTGGACACACACTCATGTTACAGCAGCAGTCTGTTTAGGGAACTGTACCGTGTGGATATCTAACACCTAATATCTCTTTATGATCTCTATATATTTTGAGCCACAAACCCACAGAAAGTGCTACGTGCTGTTTCTGTCATCTCTGATATGCTTCTCTTCGACCAAACCTAATCTGTTTTGCTGTTTTCTTTTTTAAAGAATCGACTTCTCGACTTTAGGATCTGAAGACCGACCGACATCCTGCATGTAGTTCATTTAAGACATTTAAACGACTCGATTCATTTTTGAGAATCGATTTAAAGAGTTATTTCAAATTGATCAGAAATGGAAGGCAACGAAAGTGCAATAAACAGAGTTGGTCGTGCTGTGTGGACCGTTTGGGTGAGTGATTATCTAATTATATATATATCCATAAATGTTTATATATTTATCTGTAAATGATGTGCCCTGGGTTCAAAAGATGCTTCCTGGAGGCGTGTAACACTACTAACTTTAACTTTAAATAGTAACTTTAACTACTAACTTTAACTGTAACTACTAACTTTAACTACTAACTTTTAGATGTCTTTAAATTAGTCTCCAGTTAAGTAGAACAGGCTGTCAATGTCTGTGAATGTTATTTCTTCATTATTATTATTATTATTATTATTATTATTATTATTATTATTATTATTATTATTATTATATTAATTATCATTAAGTTCTTATTGTAATTTCTACTGGTCACTTGAATTGAATAAATTAAATCTGAATATCAGGTCTATAATTAATCAAATTGTAACCTAATGTATTGTCTAAGATAGATAGATAGATAGATTGATAGATTGATTGATTGATTGATTGATTGATTACATTCTATATATATTTTTCCCAAACTGTTGCTAAAGTACAGCAAGCACAAGCAGATAACCAAGTGGCAATGATTTGTGAACATAATCTATTGTGTCTGTGTGTAAATACTATCCAGTTGTCCGTTCGATCTTCAAGCCAGAGGTGCGGCTCGATGCGTCAAATTCTAATAAAAATGGTTAAATAATGAGCTTCGTATTTGAGGAGTGAGATTATGTTCATAAAGCAAAGCTGAGGGAGTGTTAAGGTGTTGATCACTGCACGCCTCAGAGATTCAAGGTCCCTGGTTCCGTTTTGAGCTTGGGTTAGACTCTGTGCATGTTCTTTTCATGTCCACGTAGGTTTCTTCTGGGTTCTCAGGGTTCAAGCCATCCACCCAAAAATATGTCAGTAGGTGGATTGACTGTGAAAAGAAAAAAATGCCCCTAGGTGTGTGGGTGTGCGTATATGTGTGATCTGAGATAACTAGGCGTCCCTCCCAGGATGTACTCCAACCTCACACCCTTTGTTTCCAAGATAAGCTTCAGATCTACCTTAGGACTGACCTGGATTGACCACTCACTAAATATCTAAAGAATCTCTGACATGGGCTAGAGCTTTGTGGTCATATAAAAGAAATAAACTACCAAAATCAGCCTTTTGTCAACATCCTGTATGGGTTTATGTAAAAGTTTCATGTCAAATCGATGAAAAGACAATCAGCCGTTATGTTAGAGGCAAGGTTCCATTTCAAGTATGGTTCCTTTCTAGGTTCTTCTTCATGTCATGGCAGAAAGGTTTTCCATGGAACGGTCCCCTCTGGCTTGCTCATTAAAGGATGATAAGAAAATCAGGGGGTTAAGATGAATTATATCTCGCATATACTGTATTTAGCAAGAAAAGCAAAGTAGAATTTTACTGGAAAATAAAAAGGTAGTTCCGTAATGTATATGTAGGAGCCGAGGAAACGTGTTTAGATGGAGGATCAGGATGAGAGAATAAATGTAGATAGGGACACAGATGTGCATGTGTGCAATAACCAGATTTTTACTCCAGCAACACCAGGCTACTGTACTGCTGTAAGGACTCTGCCCGGACTCTGGCCACGTGCGCTTGTTTACGTTTCTCGTCACGTGTCTGCCCCGCCTTCGTCTGCTCCTCCCTGTCATCACACCTGATCCTTATTGTGTCATTGTCTTTTTTTGTATTTAACTGTGCCGCGTTACCTCGTGCAGCGCGGCATCTACTGTGGTCTTAGTCCTGTTTAGTCCCGTCTCGAGTCTGTGTTCCTGTTTTGTGTTTTGTCATTAAACCCCGTTTATTTATGCTATCCTGCGTTTGGGTCCGCTCTGTTCCGTGTTCATGACAACTGCAGCACAGCTGATTCAGTTTGCCATATTTGTTTGTATCACAAGCTTTACACTGGGCTCATGTGTCGGAAGTGTGTTGCGAAGTAATTTCCGCACTCTCCGAGCCAACACCTAACCCATTATTTTGCAGTGTGGTTTTCAATGCCACTAATAATAATGGTGCTGATTGACAGGCCACAGCTCTATAGGGCAGTGTACAGCTTTGACTCCCCCATGGTGCATTAAGCAAGATGTCAAGGCTTTTATTTTTCTTAACTATTATTAAATGTGTAGCAGCAAATCCATACGATTGAAAGGTGAAATGTATGTTTAACAGAACAAATACAAGTTGATTCACGTAGCCGAAGCCCCTCGTTTTTTGTTTTTTTTTATCATGTTTCTGTGAAATACACAGTTTATTGTGAAAATAGGTTAACCCAATAATTGGTATAAGTAGAAATACCCCTGTGTTCTGTCCCAGACATTTGACAGTCCTGTTTTTTCCCCTTACGTGCAATTGTGATGTTTTTATTGCAGAGTTATCACCTTGGAAACGTATACAAAAGGTTCAGTATGACCTGAGGTGCTGATCGTACTCAGTGTTTGTTACTAACACTCTATAGATCTCTAGAGCCAGGGGGGTTTTTAACACCAATCCTGATGACTTCCTGCCTCTACCATACACATACCCAGTCTTTCTGATCTGCTAATTAATAAAGTGGGCTGGGGTGTTGAGGGTATACAGTGAAAGGTAGAGGGCCTTCGGGACTGGAGTTAATATGTATGTTGGCGTAGCTGTACACTTAGGAAAGAAAATATCTGCAGCCAGGAGTGAACGTTTCACAAGATTCATAACTTGTATATTCAGTCATGGAAATATACTGTGATCACTGGGCACTTTATTAGAAACACCTGTACATTATGTAATCAGTCAGTCACGAGGCTGCAGGCAGTGAAAAAGATCATGCAGATACAAGCCGAAAGCTTGGGTTTAGTTTCACTAATGCACTTGTATATAGTTTTAAATACTACAGTGATCTAAAATTATACTCTTCTCCCTTTTGCATAAATCTCAACCACAGTTCTAGGGACAATAGATATAAAAAGTCTATACACTATGTGAGAACTTTTTTCAGCCTCAGTTTGAAATTACAACATAGAAAAATAGTCAGAAACACTTGACCATAACTGGAGATGTGGCTGTGTTCAGAATTAACAATCTCATGTTCAATACTAAATATTATACAGCTGTCTGTAATTAATTCAATTATTCAAATTAACCCCACATAGAGTTCAGCTGTTTCTTGGTTTCATTCTACTGCCTGATCAGCAAGGAGATGGACAAAGCATGGAAAAAATCTCGGAAGATCAGGAGAGGGGCAATGGTGGCTCTAGGGGTTATGGCTCTGGTTTATTGATTGGAGGATCAGGGTTCAAACCCCAACACTTCCAAGCTGACACTGTTGGGCCACTAAGCAAGGCCCTTAACCCTCTCTATCCCTTTCATGGCTGACCCTGTGCTCTGACCTCATAGTTGGGATATGTGAAGAAAGTAACAACCTCTTGGCCAAAACCATTTTCATCCAATGGTTTCGCATATATTTATTGATCAGTGATTTTCTGTCTTGCTGTCTCTAGGCAAATGATATCTGAAATGTGTCAAATTAATTATGGCAACACAATAACAAAGATAGTCACAATGTGGCAGTGTGTGACACTCATATGAAAACTACAGGCTCTGTTGTACTGAACTGCAACATAGTAAAAGCTTGAACAAGATTGAGGCAAGAAATAAATACGTATTACATATGGGGTCATCATAAAGTATCTGGGACCTATTAAGCCTACTTATTTATGCCATAAAGGTGGCTTTATTCCCTTTTTTGGCTACTATAGACTATCAGTATTTTTTGGCTACTATAGAGCATGCACTATTTGGCACCACTTTAAAACCATGCATCCTTGCACCACCCAAAAACTATCATTACACTTTTGTATGTCAATCCATATTTATTTTGTTTATTCTGTGTATACATATATATAGATGTATATATTCATAATGACATTCCATTTTTACAGCTATATCTGTCATACCACTTCATACTGTATCATACTTATATAAAAACCACACTTTATATATCTTTATTCAGTTATATTTACATGTTAATATGTAAATGTCATATTACTACACCTTCTGTATAACCTCATACCCTTATTTATTACACTGCCACTTGTAAATAAACTATCTATGTTCTGGTTAGATGCTAACTGCATTTCATTGGCTCTGTACATGTTCCTTTCACTATGACAATAAAGTTGAATCTAATCTAATCTAATCAGCATGTGACCAAACCATCAAGGAGGACTTGGTGTTGAAGAACTCAGAATTGGTTCTGACATATTAGTTCCTCAAGAGATCTTGGTTGCACAAATCCACTGGACTATAAACTGTTGTAGAAAGGACATTATTTATTATTATTTACTGTCCAGGGTCACGGTCAAATAAGGATGAGGTTCCATTCTGAGTCTGGTTCCTCTCAAGGTTTCTCTTGAGTTTTTAATCACCATAATCACCTTAGGCTTGATAATTAGGGAAAAATGTTAGAGATAATTAGTAACTTGATTTTAAACTTTACAGAAGTATAGAAACAGAATAAAAATTTCAATGTTTTTACTGTTGTGTTTGTACAGGGCTACCTCTCAGGCGCTGTAGGAAGATATCTCAGACCAGAGGTCAGGAATGAAGAAGCCCAGAAAATACAAATTAAACAAGAAGACACTGTATCCATCAGTAAGAGTTATAAGGAGTTGAAGGCAAAGGAACAGGAAAAAGAACAAGATGAAACAAAGATGAGAGAAGATCTGCAGTATCCCATGGTTGCCGTGCGGGCTGCTGCTGTTCAATGGGAAAAAAGGACCGTTGTTCATCATAGTCATGAAGAAAAAGTCAAAAGCAAACACACCTTCACTGACCCAGATGCCGGAGACAGGAAATTGCAGATGAAGAAGGATAAAGAAAAACCGCTGGATGATAAAAGTGGGTCTAGAAAAACTCACGATGGCCAAATTACTGAACCAGATGATTCACCTGCTAACATTGATGCAGATGTAAAGAACCAAGACAGAACATTTTCTGGAAGTATGGAAGATGATCTAAATGTTGAGAGGGATAAAACCAGTCAGGAACAGACAAAGAAATCAGAAGAGGAAGAGAAAATCATGCAGAGAGAGTTTGATGAAACTGAAGAAGAACCCATTAAAAGTGTGTGTGTTGACAAGGGCTTACTGGCCGAGGAAGCTGATCTGAATGAGAGGAGGAAACACGATCAAGAACAGGGAAGTGAAGAGGAAGAGGAACATGTTGATGAAATGATAGAGAGAGCCAATAATGAAACTGAAGAAAAAACAGTTAAAAGTGAATTTATTGTCCAAGACTTACTGGCTAAGGAAGCTGAGCTAAATGTTGAGAGAAGTGAAAGCAATCAGGAACTGGAAGAGGAAGGTATTGAAATAATGAGGAGAGAGAATGATGATACTAAAGAAGAACTGATTAGATGTGAGTTTATTGAACAAGGCTTACTGGCCAAGGAAGCAGATTTAAAAGTTAAGAGGAGTGAAAGCAACCAGGAGCAAAGAAAGAAACAGGAAGAGGAAGCCGAAACTACAGAAGAACTGATTAAAAGTGAGTTTATTAACAAAGGATTATTGGCCAAGGAAACTGATCTAAATGTGGGGAGGAACGAAAACAATAAGGAACTGGGAAGGGAAGAGGAAGGTGAAGATGAAATAATGTTGAGAGAGAATGATGTAACTGAAGAAGAACCCATCAAAAGTGAGTTCACTGAACAAGAACTACTGGCCAAGGAAACTGATCTAGATGTTGAGAGGGATGAAGACAACCAGGAACAGAGAGGGGAAGAGGAAGAGGAAAGTGCTGATGAGCTAAAGTGGAGAGTGAATGTTGAAACTGAAGAAGAACCAATGAAATGCCAGTTCACTGAGCAAGACCTACTGGTCAAGGAAGCTGATTTAGATGTTGAGAGGGATGAAGACAACCAGGAACAGAGAGGGGAAGAGGAAGAGGAAAGTGCTGATGAGCTAAAGTGGAGAGAGAATGTTGAAACTGAAGAAGAACCAATGAAATGCCAGTTCACTGAGCAAGACCTACTGGTCAAGGAAGCTGATTTAGATGTTGAGAGGGATGTAGACAACCAGGAACAGAGAGGGGAAGAGGAAGAGGAAAGTGCTGATGAACTAATGTGGAGAGAGAATGTTGTAACTGAAGAAGAACCCATCAAAAGTGAGTTCACTGAACAAGAACTACTGGCCAAGGAAACTGATCTAGATGTTGAGAGGGATGAAGACAACCAGGAACAGAGAGGGGAAGAGGAAGAGGAAAGTGCTGATGAGCTAAAGTGGAGAGTGAATGTTGAAACTGAAGAAGAACCAATGAAATGCCAGTTCACTGAGCAAGACCTACTGGTCAAGGAAGCTGATTTAGATGTTGAGAGGGATGAAGACAACCAGGAACAGAGAGGGGAAGAGGAAGAGGAAAGTGCTGATGAGCTAAAGTGGAGAGAGAATGTTGAAACTGAAGAAGAACCAATGAAATGCCAGTTCACTGAGCAAGACCTACTGGTCAAGGAAGCTGATTTAGATGTTGAGAGGGATGTAGACAACCAGGAACAGAGAGGGGAAGAGGAAGAGGAAAGTGCTGATGAACTAATGTGGAGAGAGAATGTTGTAACTGAAGAAGAACCCATCAAAAGTGAGTTCACTGAACAAGGCTTACTGGCCAAGGAAGCTGATATAGATGTTGAGAGGGATGAAGACAACCAGGAACAGAGAGGGGAAGAGGAAGGTGTTGATGAAATAATGAGGAGAGACTATGAGGAAACTGAAGAAGAACCCATGAAATGCCAGTCCACTGAGCAAGACCTACTGGTCAAGGAAGCTGATCTAGATGTTGAGAGGGATGAAGACAACCAGGAACAGAGAGGGGAAGAGGAAGAGGAAGGTGCTGATGAGCTAAAGTGGAGAGAGAATGATGAAACTGAAGAAGAACCAATGAAATGCCAGTTCACTGAGCAAGTCCTAATGGCCAAGAAAGCTGATCTAAATGTTGAGAGGGATGAAAACAGTCAGGAGCAGAAAAGGAATTGCCAAGAAGAAGAGGAAGGTGTTGATGAAATAATGAGGAGAGAGAATGATGTAACTGAAGAAGAACCCATCAAAAGTGAGTTCACTGAACAAGGCTTACTGTACAAGGAAGCTGATCTAGATATTGAGAGGGATGAAGACAACCAGGAACAGAGAGGGGAAGAGGAAGGTGCTGATGAAATAGTGAGGAGAGACTATGAAGAAACTGAAGAAGAATTAATAAAATGCCAGTTCACTGAGCAAGAACTACTGGTCAAGGAAGCCGATTTAGATGTTGAGAGGGATGAAGACAACCAGGAACAGAGAGGGGAAGAGGAAGAGGAAGGTTCTGATGAACTAATGTGGAGAGAGAATGATGTAACTGAAGAAGAACCCATCAAAAGTGAGTTCACTGAACAAGGCTTACTGTCCAAGGAAGCTGATCTAGATGTTGAGAGGGATGAAAACTATCAGGAACAGGGAAGGAAACAGGAAGAGGAAGAGGATGATGTTGGTGAAATGAAGAGTGAGAATGATGAAACTGAAGAAGAACCAAGTAAAGATGAGTTAATTGACCAGTTCTTACTGTCAAAGGAAGCTGGTCTAAATGTGGTGCGGAATGAAAACAGTCCAGATCAGAGCTGGAACAAGGAAAGTGTTGATGACTTGATGATCTTGAGGAGAGAGATTGATAAAACTGAAGAACCAACAAAAGGCAAGTTTATTGACCAAGGATTCGATCCCGAGGAACAGGCAGGTGTGTTTGATCTGGGAGCTAAAGCAGAGGTCCTTGTGCCCGCAATAGAAAAGGAATATGTTTATAATCAGGAAAAAAATGAGCTAAATGTGGAAGAACAAAGCTGTCATGTATCAAACAATCATGACAACAAAGCAAGGAAATCACAAATGGTGGATGAGGGTTTGTTTATTCAGTCAGCCTCAACATGGGAAGGGAGAGACCCTTTAAACCACAGCCTCAAGCTGGAGGTAGAAATGCATGTACATGAACAGGAAGTGATTGAAGTCCGCAGTGAGGAAACAAGGCAAGAGGCAGAGGGAAATGAGAAAGATGGACACCATGAAGGCTTCTCTACATGTGAGAAATTCACAAACACTGGCAAAGAACAGAAAGTCTTTGACACGGAAATGAAAAAAACTTCGAAACAACCTGAAGATATTGATACAGATGTGGAGATGATGCAGATTGAAACTGCAGAAACGTACCAGAAAGTGTTTGAACCCATCAACAAGTTTGACGATGAGGACAATATTTTGGCTGTAACAATAAAAAAGCAGCAGTTAGAACAAAGTAAAGAGCAAAAGGCCACATCTGAGGAGGAATTGAATGTATCTGATACAATTCATGATCATGACGGATCACAAAGACCAGTGACAATGACTAAACAAGACTTTGAGGCTGTCATTACACAGCCAGAAACAGGGACAGGAAACCAAACAGAAACTGCTGAAACCACATCAAATGTCAGAGCAGAAGTTGCTGCAGTGGATGTGAAGAAATCAGCTGAGAGAGAGACTATATCTCATGAGCAGCCTGTAGATAAAGATGAAGTAGCTGTACAGGAAATAACAGGCCAATGCTTCTTTGAACAAGGGTCTTTGCTAAAAGACCTTGTATCAGCAGATACAAGAATAAATGAAGCACCATTTAGTGGGATAATAAAGTCAATTCCTCTTGGACAAGTGGAGGAAACTGTAATTGAGTCGCTTGATGAAATGAAAAGTTCTTCATTACAGGAACTGGATGAGTGCTCCAGTGAAGATGAACTAAAACTAAAAGCAACGTCCAGCTTCCCTGATCGTACAGCTGAAATGTTTGAAACACGAATGAGCAAGCAAGCTCAACCCGATCATGAAATTTCTCTTGTAGAGAACACTTGTGATAACTCGATTGCCAATGAGACCCCAGTAGAAGATCAGATCAATCAGGATAAGTTCACAGAGCAAGGTTTAGCTGCTGAAGCCTCATCACATGGACTCTCAAAGGCTTTGTACTTACCAGAGATCGAATCAGAACAGGAAACTCTGGAGATGCAGACAGATTCGCAGAAAGAAACAGAGGAGCAAAAGAGGGCTGAGGAAGCAGAGACTGGAATATTAGATGAAATAAAGGGTGTGACTACCTGTTTGGGTGTTGAGGAAATGGAGGCCCATGAAAGAAAAGAACATACAAGTGATCTTGAAGGCTGTGAGGAAACGTCAGAGAGTAACATAGTACTGAATGATGCACGGGAATGGGAGAAGGAATTGGCAGAAGAAATGACAGGTGTTCAAACAGGTGGAGAAATGAAAGAAACGGAAGAACCAATCCACCAAGACGAAGGAACGGATAAGCGGCATCTAGATATTTCCGAATCAGAAGCATCCAAGGAAATTAGCCAAGAACAGGACGAACAAGTCAGACACGGAGAATCAGTAGTAGATGGTAAGGAGGACGTCGAAAGAAGAGGCAAATCTGGACTGAAGAGAGGGTTTGAAGAAATTGCAGGAGTCAATGACAAGGATAAACCATCTGTATTAACAGATCTTTTACCTCCATCACAGGTATAATACTGATTAATGCAATTGGACTACCAACTATACATGAGCGTTTCTGGGATTTGAATTTAACCAATTTTTCTTTTTATTTCACTTCTACAGGCTTCATCATTGGACTTCACAATCCAGAAGTCAAAGATCGCTGTGAAAAACCCTCTTGTTCGACCACCTAAAGACCCGCGTACTCTTATAAACATGGCTTCTGTAGAACCCTTGACTCGTCCTCCTCATCCTTTACAGACTGGCTTTGTAAAAAAGAGTCATTTAGAAGGTGCATCACTACCAAGCAAAGGTGTGATTGGATTCAAACTCCCTGGTGAGTTGATAAATATAATTATTATAATCATATTTATCGACTCCCTGGTGAGTTGATAAATATGATTATTATAATCCAAAGACGCACAAGTGATTATGTTCAATCCCAGTCCTAAACCAAGCTTCCATTCATTGACAAGAGACAAGTGCAAAACACTTATAGCGAGAACATATTGACTCCATATTGGTTCCTGCATGACCAAAGATGACAAACCTTATTGACAAACACTGACTGGCCATTTTAATAGAAACAGCAGGCAATGTTTTGCAAGTGTTCAACTGTCCATTTTCAGTCATACTGGTCACACTGGCAGACTCTAATTCCTCTTCAAGCAGAACCCGATGTGGTCTTGTATTCCTGTAGCCAGACCAACTGTAGCCAGATTCAGTGTATTGTGTATTCTGGGATGCTTTTCTGCTCACCACTGTTGCAGAGAGTTGTTATTTGAGTTCCCATATCTAATTATCTTGTACCAGTCGAACCATTCTCTGACCTCTTGCATCAGCAAGGTTTTACTATGTACATCGCTTTTCCTTGGTTTTACAGATCATTGCATGTAAAAATTCCAGGCAATCAGCCATTTCTTAAAAATGTTAAAAATTAAATGTTAATTTTTAAGAAGTAGGAGTCCATCCATTAGCTCTGTTACGTATCTATTACTCACTGTTTATTAAAATGAATTGCAGATGTATACAGTAAACTCAGATCAAGTCACTTGGAGTACCATATGTTGTATCCATGCATAATGTAGATCATGTGTTACTAATCATGGGTTCGTGTTGTTACGGGTGGTCCTGGTCTCTGGCTTGCTCATTATGGATCTAATTCTGCATCCTGATTTCTGTAGGTACAATGGCTATTGTTAAAAGTTAAAATCATAACAAAGCATGGATATATGTACTTTGAAAAAGAAGGTATACGTGGATATTTATTATTTAGATGTCATGAAATAATGACTGACTTCCTCTCATTCTGTTGTTGAGGTCTAGGTTCAGGTTTCCCTGCACTGAGGAAAACTGAAACTGGAGGAAAAATAATAGACGGGGAAGATTCAGTGAGTGCAACATCACAGGTATAGGCATAAAACCTGAAATTTCATTTTAATGTTTGTATGGCGTGTTGAGTAATGAGATTACTGGAATTAATGATTAGTATATCATTGGATTTGAATTATTAGATGTAGCTGCAGTAGTATGACTACAGTTCCTACTGTTTATCATGCAGAAATCTGACTCAGGCTCACAGTCAGCAGATGATAACGTCAAGCAAGAGACATCACCTCACAAACCAAAATGGACACCACCAAGACAACCTGGGTACAGCTGTCTATTTTATTATGTATAGATGGGTGACAAATTAAAGGGAAACCAGTATAAAGTAGGTTAGTAAGATGTTATATCAAAAAAAAAACAGAATATCTTTAATGTTCAAAAATTAGCATTGATTCCATTGGTCCAAACTCTGGTGCCCTGGGCAGAATCAACCTGGAAGAAACCACTCCCATCAGGATAGAATAGTTGCATCTTCCCACTAAATGTGGACCCAAAACCATGTCAGAAATATTATTTGCCTCCATAGCATTACAGTCCTTTTTTTTTCCTTTAATTTGTTACCTGTCACATAACAAGGCAAAATTTCACATCATGTGAAAATCATGACTACAGTTTCTTGTGTTTAGGCAAATAACTTTCCCTTTGTGTGGTACTGTGTGTGCAGGATGGGCAACCCCCTGATGATGGCAGAGCTGAAGAGCAAACTCAAAAAACCTGCAAAAGAGTAAACAATATTTAACAGATGAATTATGCTTATTTTTTTCATCTGTGCAATGGAATGTAAATAAATTCATGTCTAAAAGAGATTTAATGCATGTTTATCATTAAAATATACGTACAAAATGTGATTCCTTGCTGTGGTGTAAGTGTTTATTAACATTAGACACACAAACACAGACAATAAGCCATTTTCCCCCCTATATTAGGAATGTAGAGATTCTCATTACTCCTCACACAGAAACTTTCTCCCTTAAAATAACCAGCTGTTGGTTGTCTTTTAGAAATAATGTGTCGTTCTGGAACGAGTCGGTTCTTTTGGGTGAACCTTAACAGCGGATTTGTATATGAGCCATCCATCCATCTTCTGCCGAGCCGTTTTGTATTATTATTATTATTATTATTATTATTATTATTATTATTATTATTATTATTATCGGATTTGGAAGAAAGGGTAATTAACCGTTTGCAAGCCAAAAGAGTCGACTCATAGAGCTGAATCAAATGATTTGACTCACTACTCTTTAAGAGCGGGCTGTGTTTAAATCGCTTAAACAAAAGCACTATGCAGTGTACGAATTAAATAATGTTGTGCCCTATTGCAATGCACGACATGTACAGTAGGGAGCGGTTTGGGACGGAGTTATGGTCTGGGCGGCATGATGACGGTGAGGGTGCTGGGCGGAGGGGGCGGAGCCAGACGCCGGTAGATGGTGTCGAATGAAAAAACGGAGAGCCGGTTGAAAGAAAACGACTCGCTAAGGCAGAAGTTTCCTCGGTTTATTCTGAACTCACATTTACAGCATTGGGGTGTTTCAGGTAATTTAAACAACCACTTTTAATCGATTTCTCATAACTGTGTTGAGTTCAGGATCGTACAGTTGTAGGTTTTAGCCAAAGTGCCGTGGTCGTAAAAATGTTCCAGGCCCAGCTATGCTAAGCTAAACTAAGCTAACTTCTTTACTTAAGCACACTAGCCGAGATTTTTAATCTTTCTTTTTTTAAAACCCGTCTCTTTGGATTCGCGTTTAGAACAACGCTAAAGTGTCGTTTGTGATGCAGTTTGAAGTTTAAAAGCCATGAAAACGCGTTAAAATTGTGTCCTTGTCCCGTCACGTTGATTTAGCTTGTGTCGCTTAGCGAGAAGCTAACGTTGTTCTGAACAGCCTGGACTACACTTTTTTATAAACGTTACCTCTCAATAATCCGTATCCAAATCCTTCATATATTGTTTATAATAGTGACTGTAATCAAACGATAATCTTATCTCCACTGTGCGGGTTAGCTATGCTAAGCTATGTTATGTTAAGCTAAGATACGTTATGCTAAGCTAATATTCTCGTTATTAGTGTTTGCGTCAGAGTTCGGTTCCGCTGGTTGAAACTGGTTTTCCACAGAACTTTCACAGTGGCTCACAAACGAACACTTTTTTGCCACGTTAAAAATTTTTTTTATTTTTACATCCATACAAGATATTGTTACTTATTTAGAGTATATTCTAGCCTGTTTGGGAGTTGTTTTTGCTGAGTACTGCCGAAATTGTTTTTTTATGGTCAATGAACGATGTTAGAAGTTTCAATAGATTCGTCAAACTTCTTATTTCACTTTTACTTTCCCTATTCGCTTTAGACGAATTATTTTAGAGTTTTCACACACTTAATTACAAATCTTTGATGTTATTGGGGTTTAAAAGGTTTCACTGTGGACGCACTCTTGAGGGTAAAGTTTGTTAGAGCTTTATTGTTCAGCTCAGATGATGATCACACACATGCACACACTTCTAAAGATGGGAACTGTTTGGTTGGTTAGTCGTATTTTCCTCCAACTACCATGAAATAATCTTGCTTTTTTTTCCCCTTCGAAAATTTTCCTGCATCTTCGAAACTGCGATTTTTGTTTCTGAATACAAGGGGAAAGTTGTGTTTGTTTTTCCTGCTCTAGTGAATGTGGTTTATAAAGGAAACTGACACACGTAGTTGTTTTCTTCTGTACAGATAAGATGAGATGTTCTTCTTACACAGTAGTGTCTTGCCCTTAAGGCGTACAAAGACATGTAAAGCAGCACTTTTGGGCTGAATCCAGTACACCTTGTACACTCCCATTATAATTACATGAACCTCCCTGGGATTATTTTCCATGTAATTGCATAATCAGCATTTTTTTTGTTGTTGATTTTACTTATCTTTTGTTTTATCGTTCGCTCTTCAGCTTTAGATACTAAACAGTTTCTTGCCTTTTTTATTATCCTTATTTAAATTTTTATGCACCAAAAAAACTGACACTTAATTTCCTTCTACTCTCTCTCTCTCTAGATAGATAGATAGATGGATAAAGCTTGGAAAGTTTTTTATTTTTATCAATTTATCATCCGAATTTATCATCTTCATATCTTAACCAGACATTTTTAGAATCTCAAGTCTCCTCATCTCGCACAGTCATCAGTAACTGCTTTTCTTCTTAGTCTTTTCTTGGGTCATTAAAAAAGTGAAACCTTTGTGAAAGCTCTGCTGTCATCGATATCTAAAAACCCTGACATTCACTCTGAGATCAAACTCTGTTAGAAAGGGGGTTTGTTTGTTTGTTATGGAGGAATCTTGAGATTTGATTTGTTATGCTTCCTTTTTGTCCAAGATAGACAGCGAAAGGAAGCTTAGAAAGTAACCCGAATGAAAATATATTATTTTGGCCTGGTAAAACAGTCTGCTTGTTGACTTGAAATAGAAATGTTACCACATGAACAGCCATGACATCTAACACAGCTGCACAGTCTGTTACACTCCAACATTTACTTATTTTCATACATGCAAAGAGACTTGTGTATTAAACTAGTGGTACAGATGTTGGTGTATCTAATAAACTGGCCATTAAGCGAACTACTGTTGTTGTTTCTCTACTCTGTTCCACAGGTGTCTTTCCCATCAGGATCCCTGCCACCCCAGTGCCGTGTCTTACCTCGTGTCTGTGTATGAGTGAGTGAGAGTGTGTGCGGTAGGAGAAAAACCGTTCAGCTTGCTCTGTGTGCTTCACCATGGGTGACATCAGTGATCTGGACCGACAGATCGACCAGCTGAGGAGATGTGAGCTCATCAAAGAGAACGAGGTCAAGGCTCTGTGTGCCAAAGCCAGGTACTAAACAACGGTCATGTGACCGAGCTATGAAATGAAATCGCTGACTTAACACTATACTATAACCAAGATTTCGGAAGCAGGTGAAGTTATGCTAGTCTAGACAAATGACCTCAGAAGAAAAGCACACTTGTGGGTATTTCTTTCCTTATTGCAGCGTGGGTTTGTTTTCCTCTGTTTGTTTTCTAGAGAGATTCTCGTAGAAGAGAGTAATGTACAGCGGGTGGATTCTCCAGTCACAGTAAGTAAAGGCGATACCTCTGAATCATTGTAATGAAATGACTCATTAGAATTTTATTGGAATTTAATGATGCATAGAACTCAAGTGAATGATTGATTATTATTGTTATTATTTATTTTCAAGTCTTTTTCTCTCCTGCTGGTGTCATCAGTTAAGAATGAAATAGTGGTTTTCTGACTCCTGACCTGTCCTGTCCTCTAACACATCTGTGTAAAATCCTTAGATTTTATTCGTGTTTAATTTGTAAAAATGTTACTGCTGCATTCGACTGACCCCAAAAGCAGGAAATCAGAGTTGGGTATCACTGACTTTGTTACTGTACGTTACGTAGTGCAGTGTAGGCATTTAACTGTGATCAGCGATCTTTATAGTCATTGATATGTTTTAGAAACGAATATGTCTGTATGTCGATTAATTTACAGCAAACTCGAATCCCGAAGATGGCACACAGGAGTCATTGCAGCACTAACCACTCGTGGCTGTTTGTGAGCTTTAGTATGCGGAATGTGGGTGGATAGCACAGTCGTCTCTGTACATCACACCGCCTCGTGACCTAGCATGAGCAGCACTACGACTTAGCATGTCTCTGACAAAGACTTTGTTTGCAAGGCTTTATTTACTGTGAGCAGTTGTGTTTACTTGACGTGACGTGGCTCGAACTCCCGACCCTCCTCTTTATCGGACCTGCGGGCAAATGCTGTGCCGTCAAGTTCCACAGAAATGTATTGCTAAATGCCTGGTATGGCAGTGTTTCTATAGTAACCACTACTTCACTGGAACACTCTATGTAAGCTGATCTGACAAAACTGATGCCTGGTTATTTAAGTTTTATAACTTTTTTAAATCTTAGTCCTGAACATGGACCAGGAGTTTGAGCTTTCTGGTTTCTTAGAAATGTGACAAGCCTAGTCTTAACTTCAGGTAAACGAAAAAAGCGACTGTTGAGGGAGCGTCTGTTTTATTAACGGGAAATGACTTGTCTCTGATTGTAACTGATTTAAAATGTGCGATGTGGCGTCCTTTAATGCTGTGGTAATGGAGACATTTAAAAAAAAATGCCTCACGATTTAACTGTTTTATGTACAAGATGTGCTGTATAGCATGTTATTGAGGGGGGTTTATTAAAATTATTTAATAAATGGCGCCTCAGATGGATGTAATGTCACATGACTTTTTTTCTCCCTTCAGGTGTGTGGCGATATCCATGGACAGTTTTATGACCTGAAAGAGTTGTTCAGAGTGAGTCTTGCATTCACACCCATGTAATGTGCTCAGTGCAGACACAAAAGTTGTGTATATCGGATACTATTGGAATTTTAGTGTGAGCTATAAATCAGAAATCGAGAGTGTGATTTTAAGCACTCTGCCTCTATCTTCATATTAAACTATAACCGCGCCATAAAAAGAGCAGAAAAACGATACAGGATCGCGATAAAGTGATCTCAATAACAATACAGCCCGGAGAGGAAACATGACTTCCCTGCCCAGGCCATGCAGACTGTATCAGGGCTGTAGGAGTGTTTTGTTTTGTTGCCTGGTGTGTACACACAGGTTCAACAAGCTGTTCTTTATATTACTGTCCTTAACATTTTACACTCCTCTGTCAGAAAAATTCAAGTCCATTGACTTGTGCTAAGAAGAATGTGATGTTCTTGTTGAAATCCAACACGCCCCAGTTAGTTCACATATTTAGTAATCTCAGTAACTGCTGTACTATGCACACACAACACACACACGCACACCAAGGGTGTGATCCAGCTGTCGGTAGGAAAACAGAAGGAAGTCTCCTCAGGAATGAAGTCGTTAACAAAAGACGTTCTCCTCTTTGGTCAAGGGCACAAACACAAAGCTTCATCAACAGTGACATTATCCAAAAAAAAGTTACTGTGTTATTTCCCACCTTTACTCTAGTTAATGAGACTTCCAGCCCTAGGATTAGGAGAATGTTTGAGCTTTTATTTTTCCCATGCACTAGCTAAGGATCTTATTTCCATATTTGTCCACTCCTGATGTATAACATAATATAACCGATTATAATCTCAAAAGTTTCATTTACAGAAACCTGCTCTTTTGGTTCCGTTTATTCTTTAAAAGTTAACGTGCGTGCTTGTCGCTCGATTAAACGCCTGCTCAAAACGGACGAGTTTTCTGTGCAGGTCGGAGGAGACGTTCCAGAGACAAATTACCTTTTCATGGGAGATTTTGTGGACCGGGGCTTTTACAGTGTTGAGACTTTCCTGTTGCTGCTGGCTCTTAAGGTTTGTAATTGGTTTCTCTACGCTGTCCTTATTGTGGTATTGTGGTTTGGGTTCAAATGTGTTGAGGCTATTTTTAATTAAAGCTTGTAGAAATAAATAAAGCAGAGTAGTTGAGGGTCAGGGGCTGGCAGCGGTTCTCTGGCAGTTCTGGTATATGAATAATGACTTCCATCACTTAGTATCTCAGAGCCTGGTGTGGGGAGAAATAGTTTCTATAGCTTTCATCAGAGCTAATGGTTTATAAAAAGCTAATGTTAGATTATTGTGAATTATCCGTCCATCTCAGGTGCGCTACCCAGACAGAATCACGCTGATCCGAGGCAACCACGAGTCCAGACAGATCACGCAGGTTTATGGCTTCTACGATGAGTGCTTAAGAAAGTATGGCTCTGTCACAGTGTGGAGGTACTGCACAGAGATCTTCGACTACCTCTCCCTGTCAGCCATCATCGATGGCAAGGTCAGTCACACAAAAAAAACAGTATTCACCAGCTTACTTTGTGTTTTTATATATATATCCCAGTTTTTTTTTTTTAGAAAGTTGAGCACGGGTTCAGATGTGATGCAGTGTCTCTGGATCAGAGAGGGTTAAAGGCCCTTGCCACTTAATCCAGATTGAACACTTACCTGATCAGCAAAGGCCAGTTTATACTTTTTCTTTAAATAGTCAGAGAGCGGGATTGTGGGTAAAAGAGACGTGCTAGTGCACACTTTTCCCACCGGCACCCCATCATGTCCGTCTGCGTACTTTCGGGAAAATGTAAACTGTTTAAATGGATGAACTCTGAACATCTCAGACCGGTGTTAGTGTAAGTATTAGTGTCTCAGACCGGTGTGAGTTGCTTCATACTTGATCATGGGAAACTTTTTTACGGACGATTTCAATCAAGTAGCCGATTATAATCAAACATTTTTTTGACCAACATGGTAGATTGTGTTATAAAAATAATTGAAGAGAAACTCTTTCATGATTTTATATTGTCATATCACACGGCTAACTTATTTTTAACTAACCTCTGCTCTGAAACATTTTTGTACTAGGAGCTAATGGTGTATTTGCGTGTGTGTGCAACGACCTGTGTATAAAACAGTTCCTTTGTATTTTGTGCTTGTCAAATGCACCATTAGACTAAACACATCCTTCATCCGTCACTAACGCAGCCATTTTCTGCTACAGAAACTGTTTGGACGTTTTTAAACACGCCGGTTAATTTTGCACAGCTTTTACCACGAGAGGAGAACATGACTCGCATATTTTCCACCGCACGTCAGCATGTACCTTGGGGCTTTTAACCACCATTTATAATCTCTGTTTACTGTGTTTGCCAAATGGTGCAAATGTACTTAAACTTTACTATTTATATGTATACTAGCTTTACAAGTCAAAGCAGATGCCCTCATCCAGAGCGACTTGTGTTTTTTTTATACAACTGAGCAATTGGGGGTTAAGGGCCTTGTTGAGGGGCCCAGCAGTGGCAGCTCCGATCAGTATTCCAACACCTTAGCCACTATAGCCATCATGAAACTTGGCCCTTTTTTTATGAAATCAGGTAATCATCATAGTCTAAACTGATATAAATGGTTTTGTGGTCCTCGTTTGCTCTGTAGATTTTCTGTGTGCACGGCGGCCTCTCGCCCTCCATCCAGACTTTGGACCAAATCCGAACCATCGACAGGAAACAGGAAGTGCCGCATGACGGTCCGATGTGTGACCTGTTGTGGTCAGACCCTGAAGGTAACGCAGGATTTTTCTGATTGACAACAAGGGTTACGTTAGAAGTTCCACTTCAGACATTTTCAAGCATAGATTTACGCACCTGAAGACGTTTCAGAAAAATCTGGAAACCTTATGTTATGAAATGTATAGTTTTTTAGTTTTAGGTGTCTAATTGATGCTCTGGTTTTGTGCGTCCACAGATACCACGGGCTGGGGAGTGAGCCCAAGAGGAGCAGGATATCTGTTCGGCAGTGACGTTGTGGCCCAGTTCAATGCCGCTAACGACATAGACATGATCTGTCGAGCCCACCAGCTTGTTATGGAGGGCTACAAGTGGCACTTCAACGAGACCGTGCTCACTGTTTGGTCTGCACCCAACTACTGCTACAGGTGCGCACACATGTGCAGGCGTTTCCATTTATTTATTTCTTCAAACAAAAAGACTTTGAAGAAGTCTGTTTTATTATAAAATTAATTCAATTAATGGACATTTTTGGTCTCAAGGCTTACGTAAGGGTGATATTTTAATACAGAATATTATAGACCTGTATTATTTCCATAGTGCATGTTACATGTTGTCATTCCTCTAGCTGAAACACCAAGAAAGATATGTCCAGAAAATGGGGAAACTATGCCACCTAATGGACAAAAACTTCCCAAAGTGTCTAGGAGGGTTAATATACTGTGGACGCTGAACTCGTTAGTACAGGGTCTCTAATGTACCATTTCCACAGATGTTGGGTCAGAGCCAGGAAATCTGTTAGCTTTACTACAAAGCAGCACGTAGTTTCACCAGTGTGTGTAATCACTCAGTTGGAAGCAGACAGATCTTCATATATCCTCAGTGTTCTGTTCGTGTTTCCATCGGCTGTCATGTAAACGGCTCTGAGACATGGCTGTTGGTCTGTCGAGTCGAGTTCATCTTATGGAGCCAGATTTATTTTATTTGCTGAGAATGACTTTCTCTTGTCCCGAGGTTGCTGAGTAATTTTTCTCTTGTCCCTGTCAGGTGTGGGAACGTAGCAGCTATCCTGGAGCTAGACGAGCACCTGCAGAAAGAATTTATTATATTTGAAGCCGCTCCGCAGGAAACCAGAGGCATTCCTTCCAAAAAGCCGGTGGCCGACTACTTCCTGTGAGCCTGCCATGAACATAGGAAAGGAGACGCCGCCTTTTGCAGGAAGCGTCATCTCATAGATTTACCTGTATCTCTCTCTGTCCCATCCTCCCCTGCCCAACTTAACTGTGCTTTTTTTTAAAGACTTTTCTACTTGTTTTTCCCGTTCTTTTTGTCCTTCTGCTTATTTTCTTTCTTAGCCACACACACTGTCACCTGAATACATACACGTACAGAGACTGACATTGTAGTTCCTCATACTGCTGTAAAAGTCACTTGCTCTCAAATACACTGTAGCTGTATGCAGTTCTAACCAATGTGAATCGCACTATGGTCAGTTGAAAGCAGCAGGGAAATGGAGGTAAAGACAGATACGGCGTTTCGCCGACTCTGCAAAGGGCCCTCACTTGTGTCTAAGGAAAGTATCGGATATCTGCATTACCTTGTTTTATTTTTTTTTTATTTTTATATCCTCCTTTCTTTCTCTCGACCCTTCATTTTAAATGTGTGGGCAAGCAAAAGTGACACTACTGCCCCTTGTTATATATTATGCATCTTATTTTTTTCCTCCTCTTAAGCCCGTAGTCTTACTTTTGACTTTCGTGACGGAATGCCTACGTTCCCTGCAGTGATCAGCAGCCACACTGGAAAGTATTGGAACAAAACCAAACTACTTTTTTTTTTTTTTTGTTTTTTTTTTTTTTTTTTTTTTTAAGGCAACATGCTTTTTTTTTTTTTTTCCCCTCCTCTCCCATCTGACTTCTCTCAATAGAAGACACGTTGATTTTTATTATTATTTGTGACAATAAACTGTACTTTTGTATGAACAAAAATGCTGTTTTTTTGTTTTTTATGTACTGTATTTGAATGAAGATGCATGGGTTCCTGTATATAAGGTTTTAATAATCATAATGTTATACATTACATTTAAACACTTAACCTTCTACTTGAATAGGAAAATTTCTAAATCTTCTCATTTACACAGTTTAACCATGATCAGCCAGTCCTATGGCAGCTGCACAATACTAAAAGGGGGGAAAAAAAACTTTGTTGAAAGAGACCAGAGGATGCTGATCAGACTGGGTTGAGTTGATCAGAAAGTCTATAGTAATTCAACTGCGTTGAAAAAAGCATCCCAGAACTCGCATCACATCAAACCTTGAAGTGGATGAGCAGAAATGTACATCAGGTTCTACTTGTGTCAGCCAAGCACAAGAGCTACACTTTGATTGTGTCAACAGTTTGTCACAGTCACTATGTACACATACTGTACATTAACACACTTCTCCACACCTAAAGAGTTACATAGGCTCAGGACTGAATCGATGACTTAAGACGTGTGATCCTACTCAGCACACTTACTGTATTACATGCAGCTGGGTTGAAGAACAACTGCATAATTAAAAATATCCCGCCACCAGTGATGCTGTGATCACAAGTGGATATTCATAAAGCTGAGAAAATGATGTGCTGATAAAAGATGAATATTTGTAAATCTTTCGGACTGTATAATAATTCATAATGTTTGCATACATAGTATTATTTCTGTATCTGATACCCACATGTGATCATATCAGTGTCATTGCTGTGCTGAGAATGATCCACCCCCTAATTAACAGCTGGCCAGTGGTTATCCTGTGGTGATTTTTTTTTTTTTGTGTGGGTGGGATTGGGCAAAGTTCCTTTGGGAGTGGATGGGATTGGACAGAGTTTCTTTGGGAGTGGATGGGACTGGACAGACTTCCTTTGGGAGTGGGTGGGATTTGTTCATTCACCCCCAAAGGAACTCTTGACCAATCCCACCCACACCCAAAGGAAGTCTGTCCAATCCCACCCACACCCAAAGGAACACTAATCCCACCCACACCCAAAGGAACTCTAATCCCACCCACACCCAAAGGAACTCTAATCCCACCCACACCCCAAGGAACTCTGACCAATCTCATTCACTCTCAAAGGAATTCCAATCAATCCAGCCCACTACTGGAGGAATTCTAACCAATACCACCTACCCTGTCTATGCCTTTAGGAATTGTCATCTGCTCCAGCAGAAGGTTTGAACAATGCCACCCACTCCTGCATATTCTAGGGATATTTTCAAATACAAATAAAGTAATGTAAAACACCATGACCTGGACAAAGTATTTACTGTAGTAAATACATTGCTCAGTGCTGCACGAACACCCAGCACACTCCCATGTTAATGTACATGGCCTTTTTGGTCATGCAAGCTTCATATCTGAGTGCTTATTGAAATGAATTTGTTGTTACCTTACTGTGTAAGGCTGTAGGATTATATATACAGTAATACCTCGAGATACGAGTTTAATTCGTTCCGTGACCTTGCTCTTATCTCAAATTGCTCGTATCTCAAAACAATTTTCCCCATTTAAATTAACCTTCCTATTTTCCCTGGGTCTTTTTGACCCGGCTGGAAGATTGTAATGTCTCATAACTTGGGTTTCTTCCACATATTTGCCTGAAATTTAGCAGGATTGTTCCAAATTATGAACTTTGCAAGCAAAATTAATTTTGTCTATTTTCGTTAAACTATGTGCTCGTAAAATAAATACTTTGAGTTTTGGAACAGCTTGGGTCATTTTGACCCGGCCACATTTAGTGTGGCAATAGGTCACACTTTTGCCCTTTTCAGCGCAATGAACATACATACAGACACAAAAATGTACACATAAAATGTCCACTAACACACCCAAAACACACACTCACACCCCACACACACAAACACACACACAAATTGGGCATTGCATTTCATTAGGCCTCCAGAAAAGAAAAAAAAGCCAAACATTTGTAAATATTTCACACTTTTGATATGCCTTCGCCTAGCAGAGGGCAAAATATGATCTACTGAAATGATGCCACACACACACACACACACACACACAGTCAAATACTGTTCAAAGCATTGGGCATTGCAATTCATTTGACCTCCAGACAAAACAAAAGCTACACATTTGTAAACATTTCACACACACGCACACACACACTTATACACACACATGCACACACATGCGCACACACACACATATTGGGCATTGCATTTCATTAGGCCTCCAGAAAAAAAAGCTACACAGAGGGCAAAATATGATCTACAGAAATGATGCCACACACACACACACACAAGCACTGGGCATAGCAATTCATTAGGCCTCCAGAAACAAAAGCTACTCATTTGTAAATATTTCACACTTGTTAGATGCATTTGTCCAACTGGGGGCAAAATCTGATCTACCAACAAGCTTTACACACACACACACACACTCAAACACAGACACACACACACACACAAGCATTGGGCATTGCAATTCATTGGGCCTTCAAAAAAACAAAAACAATCATTTGTAAATATTTCACACTTGTTATATGCATTTGTCCAGCTGGGGACAATATCTTCTCTTCTTCTTCTACCAACAATCTTTACACACACACACACACACACACACACACACGTTGTGTTTTCATATTGAAATCATGTTTGTTTCCTCTCTCTTATTTATGAATTTAGTTGCATCAGTCAGCTTTGGCCTGGAGATATGCTGAGTAATGTTTGACATGTATCAGTCAGTGGTTATCCAAAATAATATTTAATAATGTCTGCTTATTTTACTCAAAACATGGCAAAATTTCATAAGGTTTATCATTCATAAATTCATAAAGTATAATAAAAAAAACATAGGGAGGTAAACAAAGTTTTATTCACATGAAATTATGGCATGTTTTTGAGTGTGTGTGTGTGTGTGTGTGTGTGTGTGTGTGTGTGTGTGTGTGTGTGTGTGTGTGTGTAGCCTGTTGTTGGTTGATCAGATGACATCAGGTGGGCAAAATAGATATTACAAGTGTAAAATAGATATTACACACAGAATGGTGATAATTGTAGAATTTTTGATTTATAAGCATTCAAGTCAATTTGGCCTAGAAAAAACAGGTTTTATTATTTGCTGACATTAAAAATGGTCAAAATGGTTTCAAAACAATCTCCTGCCCTTGAAATATACCAGCCTGTAATTGTGCATTAACTTTTGTGCCTCTGAAGTGAAAATAATTCAATTTTTTTTTCTAATAAATTAGGCATTTTTGTATATAAATAAGGTTTATTATACCAAATATTATTATTTTATTTTATTTTTTTTTTTGCAAAATAGATGTTAATATGTTGGAAACAAATTTGACTAAAAAGGTGAAAAAAAGGCTATCATATATACTTCATTTTTTATAAGCAGTCAAAACAGACAAGGTCAAGTTGACTCAGCGCTCCTAATTTGTATAGCAGGACAATAGGAGGGTTAGTTGAAATCCCATTAATCCATTCCAGCTCGCAAAATTCCACTCCAGTTGTTTTGTTTATGTGTTTTGAATATGAAAAATGTACAGTACCTGTATTTATGAATGACAAATATTGTATAAAAACATACAGTAATAAAAGAGAATGTTAAAAAAATAAACTGGTTTTACTTTACGGAAGATGCGCACGGAGGTTGAGGGAGGAGTAAACAGGCGGAGGAATTTTGTCTTGTACGAACACTTTCGCTTTCGTTCACTTACTCGCTACTGTACACTCTTAATGCTACTTTACACTTATATGGAATTTAACTAAACTTCACTAAAATTAACGAACTTAAATCAAGCATCGCGTTAGTTCTGGCAGGCCACGTCGTCAAGCGTGCATCAGCTGTTAATCAGCTGTCCACGACGCGCACCAATCCGGTTACGACATCCATATTACCCGACCATTTAAATTCCCATTCATTGAGTCGCTCTAGCGCTTCGCTGCTGCTGCGATCTAAACTCCCTCCTCCAACCCCGACTCCACCATGCCGGAACCCGTGTTCGTTGTACCAGTTTACGTCATAAATCTCCACATACTTTCCCCCCCCCCCTCTAATTATGTAATTATTTATTTATCCATTCATTCATTTATTACTTTCCAAAAACGCGTAAGCGAGCATATCTAATACTGTGCATGATTAGTGGTTCTGTTATACGGAGGGTTTATTCTATTTTCTAGTCGCTGCTCTCCCTCTCCTGCTCGCACGGACGAGCGCGTGGATTCTTGCCTAGAACAGAACCATACCGCCAACACTAACTGTATGCATATCATCTAATAAATTCTCTTTTGACAAAGTGATGCTGACAGAACTGAAATTCTCTTAACTTAACTGAACTTAATTGCTACAATTTCTGTTTTCTTTACATAAATTTTGCTTAATTTTCTTCATCGCTTTTCTCTTCACTTGTTTTTGCCTTTTTTGTCACTCTTTCCTCACTAACATCTGCCGGTCGTTTTAATAAAAACCTGTCCGGTCGGCATATCAGATGCGGTGTAGTCGCACAAGTTTTTTTTAAATTATTTAACGGATCCAACGCTCAAAACGGATCCGAAAATTACGGATCCGCTGATGATCGGCACCTCACGCAGCGCCTTTGCGACTCTCCATAGGAAATGAATGACTTCCAGTTTATCGACCGACGTTTGTCGTGTGCATTGGAAAGGCGGCTTTAACCGAGTGAGACGCGGGAAGCTGAGGCGGGGGAAACAGAGCACACGTGGTTGTTGGGGATCTTTGTTTCGGCGGCAGCTCGGATGCTCGTATCTCAAGGCAAAAATTTGGTCGAATCACAGCTCGCATCTTAAAAGATTCGTATGTCAAAGCATTCGTATCTCGAGAAATCACTGTATAGTAATTGTACAGTTTTGAGGAATATTTCACACATGTATAAGTAAAACTGAAATCAATGGTTTGTAGACACCTGATCATCACACCCATGTGTGGTTCCTTTCCAGTTAGTTACAACAAACTTGGAAGCATTTGGTTGTATAGTAAATATGGCATATTACAGTTTTTCCTCCCTGAAACTAAGAGGCCCAAACAAGGCAAAGCTCTTAAAGGCAAGTTTGTAGTAGAAGAACTCGAATGGAGATTGGTCTCAATCCAATCTCAATTCAAATTCAAATTTATTGTATAGCGCTTTTTACAATTGACATTGTCTCAAAGCAGCTGTACAGAACAGAAACATAGAACAAAAGGTTATTATCAAGAATAATATAAATATTAATATAATACAAAATTCAAGATTAATATTAGATACCAGACTCAAAGGGGAACCTCATCCTCATATGGGTGACACTGGAGGGTGTGATTATAAATATACAGTCTGGGAAATTGTTGTCCTCAAAGACCACATGGAGTCAGCATCTCCTCTTTAGTATCGCAGAGTCTAACTGGAGCTGGTAGATCTCTAGATGCATCAGGATCCTCACAGAGTCTGCCTCATCCCAGTAGAGGTCCAAAATCTTCATGGAACGGAAGACAATCTGAGCTGGTACAATTTCTAGGTACCTCAGGATCCTCTCAGGTTCCTACAGAGTCTGCCTCATCCCACTGGAGGTCCAATCTCACTGTTCTCAACCCAACTGAAAATATTTTGAGATGCACAGTGACATAGACTCGTGTTTGAACATTTCATGCTCTGAGGATGAATCAACACAGCATCCAAACCAAGTAGGAAGCCTTCCAGAAAAGTGAGTCCATATTAAAGCCCATTGCTTTTGGATGCAACGTTCAGTTGTCATGGCATTAATATCACATACTGTTGGCCAAATCGTGCATTAAAGTGATAATTTCTGTACTAAACATAAACATAGACATATTTTAAACGAATCAATGGCAGTTTATTGCTGGTTTGCGGTGTAGTTTGGTGTTTATTCGCCACAACAACAGGTGGCAGTTGCTCTGTCGGGCTACGCAACGTCATTTCCTCTCTCGCCGGAAGTAGCCAGAAAGGCTCTGACGCACGCGCCATTTGAGCTGGAAAATCTGAAAACCTGGATTATAAATCGGGTCTAAATAAACTCCTAACACAAGAATCGTTTAATTTGGTCAGATAACAGGTGAGTCTGTGTGTGGGTTTGTGATCGATTCACACCGAGGATGTGAATGTTTATGTGGAGATGTTAACCGGCTAGCAGCCGCTCGTGCGTTAGCTAGCATGCTAACCGGCAAGCAGCGGTCGTGCGTTAGCTAGCATTCTAACGAGCTTAGCGGCGGATTTCGGCGTAATCAGTATCACAGTCGCGTTACTGTCATTGTTCTAGGAGTCAGTGTGTTATTTATTCCGACTAATCTGCATTTTTTTCGGATGGTATTTACTTATTCCCGTTATAAACACTTAGCATCTTAACTGCTGTAAAATGTAACGGTTAAATTTCAGCTTCATGTTTATTCATTTCTTCCCTCGTGCTCAAGCGACAGTTTATTTATTTATTATGTATTTATTTACTTATTTATCGTTAATATATCCGTGTTTTCACAGCCCACAGCACAGTAAAGCGTTTCCAGGCCTTTTCAGGGGAAACTAGCTAAATGTCGCTCGTGCGCACTGCGTGACGTCACGCGCCATCAGAGAGATGTAAATTTATGTAAATTTTGATTATGGCGCTGCAGACTCCTCGAATCGGATTGGTCCGATGGTGTGCGTTGAGGTCTCGTGCATAACATTCGGCTGTAATATAAACGCTAGGTTAAAATGAAAGCACGTATTCTGATACGACATTGTTTCTACAGCAGCAACTCGTGCATGTAGACTAGAATTAGTATGTGGAGTGTCTGCGGATTTATTCGCTGGTGCTAAACACGTATTCGTTTTGCTCCCAGTGTGAACAGCCTTCACTATGTCCCGTTTCTTCGCCACCGGATCCGACAGCGAGTCGGAAGAGTCCTCGTCTGCCGACGAGCTCGCCCCTAAAGCGACTGGGACTACTTTCAACAAACAGTCAGTGTTAATCTCACGTTCACATTCTGCACACACACACATCCTGTTTTGTTCTGATATAGTATATTTATTTCCCTTCTCAGAGCCCTGTTGTTGAGTGACGATGAAGAAGACACCAAGAGAGTGGTGCGCAGCGCCAAGGACAAGAGGTGAGCACGGGTTTGTGCGTGTAAATTCAAAATTCGGTTTGAAATAACGACGTGAGACATACATATAGTCGGCATATTGACGATAAAATTATTTTTTTCTGTTTAAGGTTTGAGGAGCTGACAAACTTGATCAAGACCATCCGCAACGCCATGAAGATTCGAGACATGGCCAAGTGTCTGGAGGAGTTTGAGCAGCTGTGTCGAGCGTTCCTCAAGAGCAAAGCGATTGTAGATAAAGAAGGAGTTCCACCGTTCTACATTCGCCTGCTGGCCGACTTGGAGGATTACCTCAACCAGGTACAGGAGAGAAACAAGAGTAAAGGTCTCTTCATTGGCTTTTTTTTTTGGTTCAGCTTTATTTCCTTGAGAACATTTTGGTGACTTTTTATGTCTTGAGAGTTGAACACACGCGTGTGGTTTGCCGTTGCAGCTCTGGGAGGACAAGGAGGGCAAGAAGAAGATGAACAAAAACAACGCCAAAGCTCTGAGCACGTTGCGCCAGAAGATCCGCAAGTACAACCGCGACTTCGAGACGGACATCGCCACCTACAAGGAGGTCAGCCAACATCACACTTATGATGTCATCACAACCCACATTCAGCCAAAGCCTTCGAGTAGAGGGCTACGAATAGAGCGATCATAGGAAAAAATCATTAACTGAAGAATCCTGCGTTCGTAATTTCACCATTTTGAGAAGTTTTCTACAAGAAAACCCTCAGGAATTATGGAAGAACTGATAACACAATAATTATGATTTAGGAACTGATCTATGATTTTTAGTGGTGTCTGTCTCTGACAGTTTTTGTCTTAAAGGTGAAGTTCCTGTTGTTTCACCTTTGAGTCGTTTTTAATATTTAAATCTTCAATACTTAAGCTGCCTTCTTCTGTGCCCTTAGAACCCTGAACAGTCTGCTGATGAAGAGGAAGAGAAGGAGGAAGCCGGATCAGGTACGTCACGGCTTTGTGTCATGGCTTTGGAAGTATCACACGCTTACCAGTCTGAAATGCTCATGACGCGTGTTGAGAAACTGCTAGTGAAACTCATTAGCCAGCTTGAGGATCTATTTATGTATTATTTTAGATATTAATACAAAATTGAATATTTCCCAGTGTGGCGTAAATTCCTTTCTGTTTTTGGAATTATAATTATCGTATTGTCCAGATGTCCTTTTTATTTTGTATTCATTAATTTTTTTGGATCATTTTCTGTGATTAAACACATTTCTTCTGTCTGTGTGTGATGTGCAGGTTCGTCCTCAGACAGTGATGAAGAGGGAGCAGGAGAAAGCGCCACAGCGAAGAGTTTTATGAAGAAGAAGCCCACGGCCGAGCCGGCGCCAGAAGCCAGCAAGTTCCTCAAGGGGGCAGCTGTGAGTTAACTTCTCACTTTTATACCAGGAAAAACAAGGGCTACAAAAATGCGTTAAATAAAAAACAATAATCACAAAATACATAATAATAATAAAATAGCTATAAAAACACATATATAAAAACAATCGCTACAAAAATAATAGGTTAAAAATACATCATAATAATAATAATAAATAAAAAGCTACAAAAATACATTTAAAAATACATAAAAAAAACATGAGTTGATGGTCAGGCCCTTTTGGTGCATGGGGGGACCAAGTCACAATTAGACAAAAATTTCAAAAAAGTTTAGATTTTTAACACGTTATGTATATTGCATGACAGCAAATTGGTGTTTCTATACATACAAACACACTGAGTGTTATCTGATTTATTTATGAATCTAGTTTGTTTGTTTGTGTACTCTTTAAATATGCTGCTTGTTAGGCAGCAGAGGAATCCACAAGTTGTCATAGTAACAGGCAACTTAGGAGTCCAGTTAGAGGGTAGAGAAATCTAACACACAACGCCCATGAATTCTGGAAGCTGATTGGTCAGGAGGCAATAATCTATAATTTTTTTCAATCATTAAAAACTCTTTTTATATAACAGTTAGTGCTGGTCGACCAATGTGATCGGTTCAGTATTTCTAGAACTGTTCTATGCGAAGCAACATCGTCCCCATGAGGTTATACTGAATAGTTGCAGCTGAGTCACGGCCATGCTTTTAGTCTAACCGTAGGATTAACCGCACTGCCGCTCATGTGATCTTGATAAAATCGATCGCTTTGATCTTATAACATGTCCAGTGCTTGTCTGTGGTGTCGGCTGACGATTCTGTACCGCAGGATGAGGAATCCGAGAGCAGCAGCGATGACGAAGACTGGGGCAGCGACTCCATGGACAGCAGCAGTGAAAGCGACGATAACGAAGGCAACACTACGTCCCTGGCTACCGCTTTTCTCAAAAAGTAAACCTGACACTGGAGTGTGTTTGTTTTATTTATTTGTTTTATTTCTTTTGTGTGTGTATATAAAATATATATATTTTGGGTTTTGTTTATTGATGGTATTAATGTTTTTGCTTTGTTTAATTTTGTTTATTTAATTTATTTAGTTTGTTTATATAGTTTTCTTTTTTATTGATTGTTTTTTTATTTATTGCATGTTTATACACTTATGGTATGTTTATACTTTTGGATTGTTTATTGTTTATTAATCAATCATTTATTGATTGTATTTGTAATTAACTGAACTGTTTATTTGCTTACTCATGAAATGTATTTATTTGAGGTTGTCTTATAATGTCTTCTGTAATGGACATATTTAGCTGAACGCATGTTAGTTTGTTAGTTCAGTCGTCACCGTCACAGTGAACTAAACCCGTGTTTCTCAGGACCCAGGATGGAGACAAGCAGTTGGGCGAGCGCAAGAAGGACGACAGGAAGCGGAGGACCAAAAAGAAAGAGCGAGCCGACGAGGAGGGTGAGGAAGGCGAGGAAGAGGGAGCGGACGGCGATGAAGGAGGCTGGAAGAAGGTGAGAGGAGGAGTGCCGCTGGTCAAGGAGAAGCCCAAGATGTTCGCCAAGGGCACAGAGATTAACACTGCCGTGGTGGTCAAGAAACTCAACGAGATCCTGCAGGCACGAGGAAAGAAGGGGACAGACAGGTATTCACACACTCCTCACACACCGCTGGCCTTAGCTAGTTTAGAATATCTCACTGACCAATCAGCAGCTTCCTTTTCTTTTTTTTGAATTCTCTTGAATTCTGCTTTGCCAGAATTTGCAACATGTCCACTAGTCAGTCTGTGTAGGATTTTGTTACCGCAGATTAGTTGTATATAGTAGTATTGAAATGCTGTGTGTGTTAGAGCGGCTCAGATCGAGCTCCTACATGCTCTTGCGGGCATCTCCAACGAGAACAACCTGGGTGAAGGCATCTTGGTTAAGATCAAGTTCAACATCATCGCCTCTCTGTACGACTACAACCCCAATCTGGCTGCCTTCATGAAGGTGGGTGATTTTTCTAGACGCACTTTATTCCAGTGTCCAGTCAGTCACGCATAAATGCGTCCTCCTGTCTGTCTTCTCTGTTCTCAGGCGGATATGTGGAAGAAGTGCCTGGAATGCATCGACGAGTTGCTGGACATCTTGTTCGCCAACAACAACATCTTCATTGGCGAGAACATCGCTGAGGACAGCGAGAACCTGGCTGTCTCTGACCAGGTCAGCGTTTCTCTTAAAAAAGCCTAACTGTACTATGGCTGTAGTATTCCCCCCCAAAAAATAAAAAAACAATTCCTCATTTGTTTTTTCGCTCGTGTTGCAGCCGTTCCGTGTGCGTGGTTGCATCCTGACCCTGGTGGAGAGAATGGATGAGGAGTTCACCAAGATCATGCAGAACACAGACCCTCATTCCCAGGGTGAGTTCAATAAATAAGCTGACAGGTTAATGAAGAGCGCGTATCGTTCCTGCTAATAAACCGTTAACGTGATACGGAGATCACGGACAGCTAACAGTTCACATACACATTCGCTCTTCCAGAGTACGTGGACAACCTGAAAGACGAGGGACACGTCTGCAACATCATCGACCGCCTGCTGCAATACCTGGAGAGCAAAGGCACGACGGAGGAAGTGTGCCGTGTCTACCTGCGCCGCATCATGCATACCTATTACAAGTTTGACTACAAGGCTCATCGTCGCAGCCTGGGCCTGCAGGGGGAGAGCAAAGTATGTCAGCGTGTGGGTCTCTGTGTGTGTGTGGGTCTCTCTGTGTGTGTGTGTGTGGGTCTCTGTGTGTGTGTGTGTGGGTCTCTGTGTGTGTGTGTGTGTGTGGGTCTCTGTGTGTGTGTGTGTGTGTGGGTCTCTGTGTGTGTGTGTGTGTGTGGGTCTCTGTGTGTGTGTGTGTGTGGGTCTCTGTGTGTGTGTGTGTGGGTCTCTGTGTGTGTGTGTGTGTGGGTCTCTGTGTGTGTGGGTCTGTGGGTCTCTGTGTGTGTGGGTCTGTGGGTCTCTGTGTGTGTGGGTCTGTGGGTCTCTGTGTGTGTGTGGGTCTCTGTGTGTGTGTGTGTGGGTCTCTGTGTGTGTGTGTGTGTGGGTCTCTGTGTGTGTGTGTGTGTGGGTCTCTGTGTGTGTGTGTGTGTGTGTGGGTCTCTGTGTGTGTGTGGGTCTCTGTGTGTGTGTGGGTCTCTGTGTGTGTGTGTGTGTGTGGGTCTCTGTGTGTGTGTGTGTGTGTGGGTCTCTGTGTGTGTGTGTGTGGGTCTCTGTGTGTGTGTGTGTGGGTCTCTGTGTGTGTGTGTGTGGGTCTCTGTGTGTGTGTGTGTGGGTCTCTGTGTGTGTGTGTGTGGGTCTCTGTGTGTGTGTGTGTGGGTCTCTGTGTGTGTGTGTGTGGGTCTCTGTGTGTGTGTGTGTGGGTCTCTGTGTGTGTGTGGGTCTCTGTGTGTGTGTGGGTCTCTGTGTGTGTGTGGGTGTGTGTGTGTGTGTGTGTGTGTGTGTGTGTGTGTGGGTCTCTGTGTGTGTGTGTGTGGGTCTCTGTGTGTGTGTGTGTGTGGGTCTCTGTGTGTGTGTGTGTGGGTCTCTGTGTGTGTGTGTGTGTGGGTCTCTGTGTGTGTGTGTGTGGGTCTCTGTGTGTGTGTGTGTGTGGGTCTCTGTGTGTGTGTGTGTGGGTCTCTGTGTGTGTGTGTGTGTGTGGGTCTCTGTGTGTGGGTCTCTGTGTGTGTGTGTGTGTGTGGGTGTGTGTGGGTCTCTGTGTGTGTGGGTCTCTGTGTGTGTGGGTCTCTGTGTGTGTGGGTCTCTGTGTGTGTGGGTCTCTGTGTGTGTGGGTCTCTGTGTGTGTGTGTGTGTGTGTGGGTCTCTGTGTGTGTGTGGGTCTCTGTGTGTGTGTGTGTGTGTGTGGGTCTCTGTGTGTGTGTGTGTGTGTGTGTGGGTCTCTGTGTGTGTGTGTGTGTGTGTGGGTCTGTGTGTGTGTGTGTGTGTGGGTCTCTGTGTGTGTGTGTGTGTGGGTCTCTGTGTGTGTGTGTGTGTGGGTCTCTGTGTGTGTGTGTGTGTGTGTGGGTCTCTGTGTGTGTGTGTGTGTGTGGGTCTGTGTGTGTGTGTGTGTGGGTCTCTGTGTGTGTGTGTGGGTCTCTGTGTGTGTGTGTGTGTGGGTCTGTGTGTGTGTGTGTGTGTGGGTCTCTGTGTGTGTGTGTGGGTCTCTGTGTGTGTGTGTGGGTCTCTGTGTGTGTGTGTGTGGGTCTCTGTGTGTGTGTGTGGGTCTCTGTGTGTGTGTGTGGGTCTCTGTGTGTGTGTGTGGGTCTCTGTGTGTGTGTGTGTGTGTGTGGGTCTCTGTGTGTGTGTGGGTCTCTGTGTGTGTGGGTCTCTGTGTGTGTGGGTCTCTGTGTGTGTGGGTCTCTGTGTGTGTGTGGGTCTCTGTGTGTGTGTGGGTCTCTGTGTGTGTGTGTGGGTCTCTGTGTGTGTGTGGGTCTCTGTGTGTGTGGGTCTCTGTGTGTGTGGGTCTCTGTGTGTGTGGGTCTCTGTGTGTGTGGGTCTCTGTGTGTGTGGGTCTCTGTGTGTGTGGGTCTCTGTGTGTGTGGGTCTCTGTGTGTGTGGGTCTCTGTGTGTGTGGGTCTCTGTGTGTGTGGGTCTCTGTGTGTGTGGGTCTCTGTGTGTGTGGGTCTCTGTGTGTGTGGGTCTCTGTGTGTGTGGGTCTCTGTGTGTGTGTGTGTGGGTCTCTGTGTGTGTGTGTGTGGGTCTCTGTGTGTGTGTGTGTGGGTCTCTGTGTGTGTGTGTGTGGGTCTCTGTGTGTGTGTGTGTGGGTCTCTGTGTGTGTGTGTGTGTGTGGGTCTCTGTGTGTGTGTGTGTGTGTGTGGGTCTCTGTGTGTGTGTGTGTGTGTGTGTGGGTCTCTGTGTGTGTGTGTGTGTGTGGGTCTCTGTGTGTGTGTGTGTGTGTGGGTCTCTGTGTGTGTGTGTGTGTGTGGGTCTCTGTGTGTGTGTGTGTGTGTGGGTCTCTGTGTGTGTGTGGGTCTCTGTGTGTGTGTGTGTGGGTCTCTGTGTGTGTGTGTGTGTGTGGGTCTCTGTGTGTGTGTGTGTGTGTGTGGGTCTCTGTGTGTGTGTGTGTGTGTGTGGGTCTCTGTGTGTGTGTGTGGGTCTCTGTGTGTGTGTGTGTGTGGGTCTCTGTGTGTGTGTGTGTGGGTCTCTGTGTGTGTGTGTGGGTCTGTGTGTGTGTGTGTGTGGGTCTCTGTGTGTGTGTGTGTGTGTGTCTCTGTGTGTGTGTGTGTGTGGGTCTCTGTGTGTGTGTGTGTGGGTCTCTGTGTGTGTGTGTGTGTGGGTCTCTGTGTGTGTGTGTGTGTGGGTCTCTGTGTGTGTGTGTGTGTGGGTCTCTGTGTGTGTGTGTGTGTGGGTCTCTGTGTGTGTGTGTGTGTGGGTCTCTGTGTGTGTGTGTGTGTGGGTCTCTGTGTGTGTGTGTGTGTGGGTCTCTGTGTGTGTGTGTGGGTCTCTGTGTGTGTGTGTGGGTCTCTGTGTGTGTGTGGGTCTCTGTGTGTGTGTGGGTCTCTGTGTGTGTGTGTGGGTCTCTGTGTGTGTGTGGGTCTCTGTGTGTGTGTGTGGGTCTCTGTGTGTGTGGGTCTCTGTGTGTGTGGGTCTCTGTGTGTGGGTCTCTGTGTGTGGGTCTCTGTGTGTGGGTCTCTGTGTGTGGGTCTCTGTGTGTGGGTCTCTGTGTGTGTGTGTGTGGGTCTCTGTGTGTGTGTGTGTGTGTGTGTCTCTGTGTGTGTGTCTGTGTGTGTGTGTCTGTGTGTGTGTGTGTGTCTGTCTCTGTGTGTGTGTCTGTCTCTGTGTGTGTGTCTGTCTCTGTGTGTGTGTCTGTCTCTGTGTGTGTGTCTGTCTCTGTGTGTGTGTGTGTGTCTGTCTCTGTGTGTGTGTGTGTGTGTCTGTCTCTGTGTGTGTGTGTGTGTCTGTCTCTGTGTGTGTGTGTGTGTCTGTCTCTGTGTGTGTGTGTGTGTCTGTCTCTGTGTGTGTGTGTCTGTCTGTCTCTGTGTGTGTGTGTGTCTGTCTGTCTCTGTGTGTGTGTGTGTCTGTCTGTCTCTGTGTGTGTGTGTGTCTGTCTGTCTCTGTGTGTGTGTGTCTGTCTGTCTCTGTGTGTGTGTGTGTCTGTCTGTCTCTGTGTGTGTGTGTGTCTGTCTGTCTCTGTGTGTGTGTGTGTCTGTCTGTCTCTGTGTGTGTGTCTGTCTGTCTCTGTGTGTGTGTCTGTCTGTCTCTGTGTGTGTGTGTCTGTCTGTCTCTGTGTGTGTGTGTCTGTCTGTCTCTGTGTGTACTAGTCATAGGGCTTTATTAACAATTAGAAGCGTAAAAGCATATTTTTTGTTGCTTTTGGCTCTTAACTATAAACATCCCTCCCCTCTCCCCCAGTCTGAGCAGGACCAGGAGGAGAGTGAAGGGGAGGACAGCGCCATCATCATGGACCGCTTGTGCAAGTTCATCTACGCCAAGGACCGCACCGACCGCATCCGCACCTGCGCCATCCTGTGTCACATCTACCACCATGCGCTGCACAGCCGCTGGTACCAGGCTCGGGACCTCATGCTCATGAGTCACCTGCAGGACAACATTCAGCATGCTGACCCTCCTGTACAGGTACACACTGGCGAACTGGGTTCCGTTTACTCTGTTACGGTCATTTACAGCTGCAGCTCTGGTAAAGTGAACTCCAAATAGTGAAACTGGTGTATTATATAAATTCAGTACACACAGACTGAAGTAGTTTTAAGTCTTTGGCTCTTAATTGTTATGATTTTGGCTCCCATTTAACAAAAACCCAGCAATTCACTATGTCAAAAAAATTTGAATACTTCATAAGAGCAATAAAAAAAAGTTTGTTAATTTACTATATACTGTATGTACTCAATACATGGTTGCAGCTCCTTTGGCTTTAATTTCTGCCTCACTTCAGTGTGGCATGGAGGTGAACAGTCTGTGGCACTGCTGAGGTGGTGTGGAAGCCCAGGTCTCTGACTGTGGCCTTCAGCTCATGTTTTGGTCTCTTGTTTCTCATTTTCCTCTTGACAATAGCTTATAGATTCTCTATGGGGTTCAGGTCTGGTGAGTTTGCTGGTTAGTCAAGCACACCAACACCATGGTCATTTAACCACCTTTTGGTGCTTTTGGCAGTGTGGGCAGGTGCCAAATCTTGCTGGAAAGTGAAATCAGCATCTTTAAAAAGCTGCTCAGCAGAAGGAAGCAGGAAGTTCTCTAAAATCTCTTGGTAAATGGGTGCAGTGACTTTGGTTTTCAAAAAACGCAGTGGACCAACACCAGCAGATGACATTGTACACTATATCATCACAAACTATAGAAACTAAACACTGGACTTCAATCAACTTGGGCTATGAGCTTCTCCACCCTTCCTCCAGCCTCAGAGGACTTTGGACCACTGGGCAGCAGTCCTGCTTCTGTTTAGCTTAGCTAAGATGCCACTGATGTTGTCTGTGGTTCAGGAGTGGCTTAACAAGCGGAATAAGACGACTGTAACCAAATTCCTTGACATGTCTGTGTGCGGTGGCTCTTGATGCCTTGACCCCAACCTCAGTCCATTCCAAATTCTTTAATGGATTTTGCTTGACAAGCCTCTCAAGGCTGCGGTTCTCTCGGTTGGTTGTGCATCTTTTTCTTCCACACTTTCTGTGAACATGCTTGGATACAGCACTCTGTGTATAGCTTCTTTGGCAATGAATGTTTGTTGCTTTCCCTCGTGAAGGCTGTCAATGATTGTGAACAATGAACTGTCACATCAGCCTCATGACTGTCTTCCTCATGATTGTGTAGCCTAGAGAACCAAACTGAGAGACCATTTTGATGGCTCAAGAAACCTTTGCAGGTGTTTTGAGTTGATTTAGCTGATTGACATGTCACCATATTCTGTTTTTGAAATGAGTGAATTGGTGGGTTTTTGTTAAATGTGAACCAAAATCATTTAATCATCCATTTAGTCGCTTCTAATTTATTGAGATGCACCTGTGGTACTAAATACATACATAATGGATTAGATCCTAAACCAAGAAAACCTTAAACATTATGCATACGTAATAAATACTTAATAAACAACATTCTGGGATCGATTGATTGAAAAGTTTTTGCCCCACAGATCCTCTACAACAGGACCATGGTGCAGCTGGGCATCTGCGCGTTCCGCCAGGGCATGATCAAAGACGCTCACAACGCCCTGCTGGACATCCAGTCGAGCGGCAGAGCGAAGGAACTACTTGGTCAGGGCCTGCTCATGAGGAACATGCAGGAGAGAAACGCAGAGCAAGAGAAGATCGAGAAGAGGCGACAGGTACGCGTAGAGAAGTGGCAGAGAGTTGTTAGCGACGATGGCAGCTTTGAGCAAAAGGGTTTACTCTGTTGCTTATGTTTCCTGCTCAGGTGCCTTTCCACATGCACATCAACCTGGAGCTGCTGGAGTGTGTGTATTTGGTGTCAGCCATGCTGCTGGAGATCCCATACATGGCAGCGCATGAGTTTGACGCCCGTCGCCGCATGATCAGCAAACAGTTTCACCACCAGCTGCGTGTAGGCGAGAGACAGCCATTACTGGGTGAGTGCCCGAGTGCATTCTGTCTGAGATTCTTCCATTTAGTTGCTACGTTTCAGACTCCCAATCAGACACGCTCTCACTCAGGGTCACATTACCGCTAAAATAAACCCATTGTCAATCTTCAGGTCCTCCTGAGAGCATGAGGGAGCATGTTGTGGCTGCTAGCAAAGCCATGAAGATGGGCGACTGGCGCACGTGCCACTCCTTCATCATCAACGAGAAGATGAACAGTAAAGTGTGGGACTTGTTCCCTGAGGCACAGTGCGTACGTGAAATGCTCGTCAGGTAAAGACATCGTTCGTGATTACCATCATGTCTTAAACGTACTAACCTAAGGCAAGAAATTTGCTTAATAATTAATCTTTGATTTGGGAGTCTTAGAAATAAGAAATGGCTATTGTTAAACTTTTTTTTCTTCCTTTTTTTAATTCTACAGGAAGATTCAGGAGGAGTCGTTACGTACCTACCTGTTTACCTACAGCAGCGTTTACGACTCTATCAGGTACAACTACGCGTGCGGTCTAGACATAACTACTTGAGTATCACTTGAGACCTGACACTAACATGGTGTGTGTGTGTTTCAACAGTATGGCAATTCTATCTGAGATGTTTGAGCTGGAGATACCCACAGTGCACAGCATCATCAGCAAGATGATCATCAACGAGGAGCTGATGGTAAACACCACTAACACTGCTGACCATCACGCCGGAGTTGCTCGTTTCCTGTTAAGGTTCGTTTCACCTTTTGCCGCTTCTCTCTTCCAGGCTTCTCTTGACCAGCCAACTCAGACGGTGGTGATGCACAGGACGGAGCCCACGTGCCTGCAGAACATGGCGCTGCAGCTGGCCGAGAAGCTGGGCGGCCTGGTGGAGAACAACGAGCGAGTCTTTGACCTCAAACAGGGCGTCTACGGAGGCTACTTCAACAGAGGTGAGCGGGCGCGGACCAGACACATCAAGACGTGATGTTCTGAGAAAAGAGATCAGATGTTTCTGAAAATAACGTGGCATCGAAGTAAAGGGAAAACTGGAGCATAGCTTTCCATGCTCATGTGTTTCTCCACTTATGATGCTTCTTATGTCCTGAGAAATTCCAAGACTCTTGAATCTCACTTCTCGTTCTGTTTAACAGATCAGAAAGGAGGATACCAACAGAAGCAGGGCTACCAGAGAGGTTGGTACACACACACACACACACACACACACACACACACACACACACACACACACACACACACACACCCCTACCTCTGTATTTCTCTATTTTTAAATTCACTTTTTTTTTAAAAAAAAAAGAGCTCGTCATACTTTATATCTGTTTATAGTTACATTTAATGGTCTGTAGTAGTTCCTGTTAGTTGACCAATACCGGAGACTCCTTCCATACGTGTTAAACTACTCAATAGCGAAACAAGATGAAGCCGGTGCTCTTTGCTTTGTTTTTCTTTCTTTAATGTATCTTTTATTGTTTGTATTACATTACAGTTTCTTATAAATCCGGCCGTTTAACCTTAATATTGTCCCTGGGTCTTTTTGACCCCGCTGGAAGAATTTGTGTCATAACTTGGGTTTTCTTCCACATATTTGCCTGACATTTAGCAGGATTGTTCCAAATTATGAACTTTGCAAGCAAAATTAATTTTGTCTATTTTCGTTGAACTATGTGATCAGACTAGTGTATATACTACGCGTTTTTGATCTGCTTGGGTCATTTTGACTTGGCCACATTTAGTGGGGCAATAGGTCACACTTTTGCCCTTTTGAGCGCAATGAACATACATACAGACACAAAAATGCACACGTAAAATGTCCACTAACACACGCACCCAAAACACACACAAATTTGCCATTGCATTTCATTACACACTCACACACACACACACACAAGCATTGGGCATTGCAATTCATTGGGCCACCAAAAAAACAAAAACAATCATTTGTAAATATTTCACACTTGTTATATGCATTTGTCCAGCTGGGGACAATCTCTTCTCTTCTCTTCTTCTTCTTCTACCAACAGTCTTTACACACACACACACACACTGTGTTTTCATATTGAAATCATGTTTGTTTCCTCTCTCTTATTTATGAATTTAGTTGCATCAGTCAGCTTTGGCCTGGAGATATGCTGAGTAATGTTTGACATGTATCAGTCAGTGGTTATCCAAAATAATATTTAATAATGTCTGCTTATTTTACTCAAAACATGGCAAAATTTCATAAGGTTTATCATTCATAAATTCATAAAGTATAATTAAAAAAAACATAGGGAGGTAAACAAAGTTTTATTCACATGAAATTATGGCATGTTTTTGAGTGTGTGTGTGTGTGTGTGTGTGTGTAGCCTGTTGTTGGTTGATCAGATGACATCAGGTGGGCAAAATAGATATTACAAGTGTAAAATTAGATATTACACACAGAATGGTGATAATTGTAGAATTTTTGATTTATAAGCATTCAAGTCAATTTGGCCTAGAAAAAACAGGTTTTATTATTTGCTGACATTAAAAATGGTCAAAATGGTTTCAAAACAATCTCCTGCCCTTGAAATATAGCAGCCTGTAATTGTGCATCAACTTTTGTGCCTCGATAGTGAAAATAATTCAAATTTTTTTTTTTTTTTTTTTTTTTTACTAAACAATGAGGCATTTTGGTATATAAATAAGGTTTATTATTATACCGAAAAAAAAAGTATGTGTGTATATATATATATATATATATATATATATATATATATATATATATATATATATATATATATATATATATATATATATATATATATATATAAATAAAATGTTGGAAACAAGTTAGACTAAAAAGGTGAAAAAAAGGCTATCATATATACTTCATTTTTTATAAGCAGTCAAAACAGACAAGGTCAAGTTGACTCAGCGCTCCTAATTTGTATAGGAGGACAATACAAGGGTTAATTCCGCGCTGTCGTTTCTAAAGGTTTCCTTCCTTTTTTCTCTTCGTTCTCGTTCTCAGATCAGAAAGGTTCCTACCAACAGAAACAAAACTACCAGCGAGGATCCTACCGGAACCAGAACCAGAGCTCTTATTGAGTACATTCAGAGTGTATCTCTCATTCCGTACTTCATCTCCTCTGCTTCACCAGGATCACCACACTGACCACTTTTTCTCCAGTGAAGTTTTCAGATCTTTGACCTTCCTCTTCCCCTTTGCTGGTTTGAACGCATTAAAGGGTGGAGCAGATTTTAAGGTAGAACATCAGCAGGCATGGGGAGCTTTTTTTTTTTTCCCATTCTTTTTCCTGTGATCAATAAATCAATAAATATCCAGCTGATCAATCTGCTTGATTCTTTGAGTTTTTTTATTTTATTTCTTGTTTGTGTGTTTATTTTTCCCCTCCATCTCCATGATGTGAGAGAGAAACCTTAAAATGTAAATCATTTCCCTTCTTTAACCGTGTTGGGCAAAAAGTGCAATCGTGCAAAACAGCAACACTGCTGCCTGTAGATCAACACTGCAACATACAGGTCAATGTGCAGGTCCTTCAGTTCAAATATTTGCTCGAACCACCAAAGTTGAACGCAGGCAGCGTGTTTAGGGTGAATCGAGAGACGGTGATCGTTTGAAACATGATTTTATTTTTCATTACCTGAACACACCTGTGTAATAAATGCAGTAGTATATTGGTTTAAATTCTATTAAAATCTGTCATAAAGAGGAAGTAATTACATGTCAGGTCAGAAAATTCTTATCGTAAAGCTACCTAGTGACGAAATTCCTAGAAGAACCTAAATAAGTTATTCATAAAGCATCTTGAAGGCAGGGTCTTCGATTTTTGAGAAATGCTTCAGAAAATGCTTCAGTCGGGCCGAATAATAAAAATCAAAACAAACGTGTAGCCAATGAGGGGCAGGCTTGTCAATATGCGGCGGAGAGAGTGTTCAGTGCGCATGTGACATTAGCAGAAAGCGGTTTTAGCATTGACATGGAGGATAAAAACAAAGAAAGCGATGAAAGGCTTACGATAAGGCAAGAAGTAGGACCCGTGTTAATATAGGATCAGCTTTCCAGCGCTGGAGAGAACTGAAGGAGCGGGAAGTTGGCACATATTCACAGATTGGAGTTTCCCGAGTCAATAACTCCTGAGCTAAACGCTGTTACGACACAAATAACACCTCTTTTCTATCGTAGTAATGTAGAGAGGCAGCTTCAACCTTGTTTTGCTAGTAACAGCGTTTAGCTCAGGAGTTATTGACTCGGGAAACTCAAATCTGTGAATATGCGGCCAACTTTACTTAAGACGCCGAGGCACTTTTTTCCTTCTCGAGAGGTGAGTAACGTTGGTTTTGTTTTGTTTCACAGAACTAATATTTGCCGTCCTTTGCATGATTATGCTTGTGTGTCATTTTTGCTTGTTTGTTTATCTGCAATCGTATTGTTCTTCCCTTCAGCTATGATAGACACATTTCTTTCCATTAGTTGCCTGGGTTACGTATGTATGTGTGGGCGGAGCTATCGATACAGGGGTGGGACCCATTTGGGTTAGGGTGATTTCAAATGTCAACATTGGCTTTCAAATTCGGAGAGACCCTGCCTTTAACCCTTAAAAGGGCTCATGAGGTCAAGAAGGGTCAGGAGTAAGTAGTGAGGAGGACTTGTGAGAGGTTTCACAGAAGAAACTTTCAGAGGAACCAGACTCAGAAGGGAACCTCATCCTCATTTAGGTGGCACTGGACAGTAAGTGTAAATAATCTCCTTTCTACAACAGTTTATAGTCCAGTGGAAATGTGGAACCAAGAGCTCCTGATGAACTAACAGGTCCGAGTCAATTCTGAGATCGTTTCAGACTTAACACTAATTCCTTCCTGGAGAAGTCTTCAAATGTTCACTGATGAAGACCTGAGCACAAAGATGATCAAGACAATGGCAGATCAAAGATGGGGTGATTGTCTTAAAGTGTTTCTATCTACTGTAATCCCATTCCATGGGTCCCAGTTTGTCCATGCAGATCGCTCCCCAGCAGAGTGACCAACAAGTGATGAGACTTCAACCAGGGTTAGGGCTTCAGGATGGATGGAACTCATGAGTGGCATAAAGTATTTAGCTAGAACATTTACTAAAAAGTAGCTACATGAAATCCCTGAAGGCGAAGAACGGTGAAGATTCTTCGGGAATGAAATCCAATAATGTGCTTGAGTTGTGAGCCACCTTCTTCTTCTTCTTCTTATTATTATTATTATTATTTTTATCATCTTAATAGATAAGAGTAAAGATGAGTCATGAATCAAATCATGATTAGTGTTCACTTTAATTCTCACTGAAACTCGTTTTATTGTTTAATTTGAATGAATGATGAGAAATCATGGCAGTGTGATTAGGGGTCAGAACTTAGGGGTACTGCTGCATGTTGTAGGTTCATTATTGGCCCCTGGTTTGTTTGCAGGATCAGTTTTGGATCAAAGTCTGCTTTGAGTTGGACATGTCATTAACCAGTAACGTCACCGTGTCCTTTTGGAACACGTTCAGCCATTTTTTTAAGTGCACCAACCAAAATGAAAAGATGAGGTTTTGTCCTGGCCCAAAGTTCATTCTGTTTGTCAGTAATTAACCATGAGACCCAACATAAACCCCAAACCACTATCCTTTCTCCTCTTTCATCCAAATTGAATATTCAGCAACCTTCCAGATTTTCAACATTCTCATAATAATAATCTTCTTTCGTCTTTCTACTTTCAAGTAACGCTCAGACTTGAGAAGGTATGATCTTGGACTTCTGCTGTTTGCTCACTGACTTTTAGATAATTGGAGTTTTGTATACATTTTAATCTTCCATTGTAAGGAAATAACTACATGTTAAAGCTTTCACTAACACCTTCTTCATGTACAGATCTAGTAAGTAAGTAGAACTAGTAAGTTCTACCGGAGAAAAGTTTTGGATTTGGAATGATTTAATCCAGGGCTTCAACATCCACAACGTTCTGCACAAAATCCACAAAGATGTACTCTGTTCTCCGCTCGACTACTTTACATCACTTCCGGTTTCTTCGCGTAACAGGAGCACGGATGGCCAGAGGGTTCATGCCCATCAGAGGTCACGAGCTCAGGGACCCAATTCCGCCTGCACTGCTAACTTTCAAGGATCCTCGAGCGTTCCAGGCTAAGAGCTTTTGGGAACTTATACGAGCACTTGGGGTTTTTAGACTCTGCTCTTACCCTGTGCTGGTCAATAACTGTGACAAGGTGAGTGGGTCCAAGCCTCAGTAAGGATTCTCAATGGTTTCCATTTCATACAGTTATGTGCTAGTAAAAGATGATAGTGTCTAAAGCAGCATCAATGTGAATGAACATATTTACCTTTCCTCTAGTCCAAAGACATACGTTATACATGCAATCTGTCCAGGATGTCTCCCACCTTGTATCCTAAGCCCCCTGGGATAGCCTCCAGGTTCTGTACGACCCTGTGTAGGATAAGTGCTACAGTAAATAATAGATATACTTTATATACCGTGTATTTATTATTACACACGTTATGTGTTCTATATGCAGTCAAATCGCAGTAATAATAATAGATCTACCAGCTCCAGTTGGACTCTGCGTTACTAATGAGGAGATGTGAACTCCATGTGGTCTTTTGCATCAATACAACATTTGTCAGACTGTATATTTATAATCACACCCTCCAGTGTCACCCATATGAGGATGAGGTTCCCTTTGAGTCTGGTTCCTCTCAAGGTTTCTTCCTTTACCATCTAAGGGAGTTTTTCCTTGCCACTGCTGCCTGAGTCACCTCAGACTTGCTCATTGGAGATAAATACATACACATTGTGAACTATATATATTTAATATTAATCTTAAATTTTGTATTCTATTAATCTTTATATTATTCTTTATATTAGCCTTTTGTTCTATTTTTATGTTCTGTAAAGCTGCTTTGAGACAATATCAATTGTAAAAAGCGCCATACAAATAAATTTGAATTGAATTGAATAATAGAAATTCTAGCTCATATGAGTCAGTGAGTCAAATTCTTACATTTTCTCCCAGATTACAAATTTTTTTCAAGCCAGATGTTAGCAACATCTTCTGAACTATTTCTGAACATCACTTTGGAATGCATTTCATATGATCTATTTAAATACTTGTATCATAAACATTACAAAAATGAAATAAATTTGGGGCATTGAAGCCTTTATTACCACCACATATAAATTACAGCACAATGGAATTCATTTCTTTGTATATCCCCAATGAGAAGATTGAGGTTGGAGAGCAGGGACAGCTATGATACAGCACCCCTGGAGTAGGGAGGGTTAAAGGCCTTGTCTCAATTGGCCAAAATTGGCAGCTTGGCAGCACTGGGGCTTCTGATTAACAACCCAGAGCCTTAACCACTTGAGCCACCACTGCCCCCCAACTACATTTAAAAATCAGGAAATAAAAGCAGAAAAGTCTGATCTATGGTTTCATATTAATAACAAATCTAAATGTTTTCAGTTTGCATCAAAAGAAATTGGTTATGCGGTTCCAATCATTTCGTAGAAAGCTGTATGTACTGTATATAAGACATATGTCCAAGTATGTCATGATATTTTTCAATGTGTATCCACTATGAACATTTACCTTTCAAAATGTAATAGTATATAAGGTTTACTATATGTCAATTTTTATGTATGTCCCATTTTCCCTCAGCTTATGTCCCTCACACGGGCCGCCCTGGGAAAAAGAGTATTCGCCGCAGTCCTTCGGCCGTTTGTGTACGCTCAGTTTGTTGCCGGGGAAACAGAGAGTGAGATTGCAGCGTCCATGGAGAAGATGAACTCTCTAGGACTACGTCCAATGTTGGCTGTTCCCATTGAAGAGGATCTAGGAGAAAGCTCTGGGTAGTAAAACAAACACCGGACATAAGGACATTATTACGTTTAAAATAAGAAAGAGGTGTAAAATTGTCACTGCCTGTCTGAACTAAACAGAGAGAAGAGGTATGATGACAACTTGGCAGCCATGTTGGAGTGTGTGTGCATGTCTCACAGCAATGCCTGGTGCAAAGATCCCATGATGCAGCTGAAAATAACAGCCTTGATCAACCCCGAGCTTTGTGTAGGTGACTGATCTCAAATATTAATCTTATTAACTTGGTAATGTGTCTGTGAGACATGCTTAAACAATTTACTTCCAATGGGCACCAAATCTGTTCTTCATCATAAAGATTGATGCACTAGTTCCTGGTTCCTATGGGTGTAGTTTCCAGGTACCGTGATGATACCACAATCATATGAAAATTATTTTGTAACATAATTGGTGTTCCGAATCGATCATGCAGTTTAGCCATAACTATGAATATAACAATGTCAGTTAGCTAAAAAAACAGCTTTGTGGTATCTTAGCTAAATTTTATTTGAATAATTCCCATTATTATATTTTTGGGTGGATGGATTTGGATGGGTTGATGGGTGGATGGGTGGATTACGGTGGCCGAGAAGTGCAAAACACATTAACAAATCCGAAAACAAATTAACAAATCCGAAAACACTAACAAATCCGAAAACAAATTAAGAAATCTGAAAACAAATTAACAAATCCGAAAACAAATTAACAAATCCGAAAACACATTAACAAATCCCAAAACAAATGAACAAATCTGAAAACAAATTAACAAATCCCAAAACACATTAACAAATCCCAAAACACATTAACAAATCCCAAAACAAATTAACAAATCCCAAAACACATTAACAAATCCGAAAACACATTACCAAATCCGAAAACAAATTAACAAATCCGAAAACACATTAACAAATCCGAAAAAACAAGAAGTCAGACAACCCAGAAAAGGTAGTGTATTGTTTTTGAATGGAAACTTACCGATCATTGGACAAGACACCTGTCACTCAAGATATACAGGTATGGAACCTTATGTGTAATGTGTAAAGTTCTCCGTTTAAATATAAGAAAATAACAGAATTAATCCACAGTAATCCATTCCAACTTTTCCCTGCGGCAGACTGTTGAAATTCATGTGTACCTTGAGTGATAGGTGTCTTGTCCAATCACAAACTATACCAACCGCTTCCGGGTTGCCTGAAATGTCATTGTGTTTTCTGATTTGTTAATGTGTTTTCTGATTTGTTAATGTGTTTCATGCACGATTCAGACAACCCGGAAGCGGTAGGTATAGTTTGTGAATGGAAACTTACCGATCATTGGACAAGACAACTGTCATTAAAGATATACAGGTGAATGAAAGGTGTCTTGTTCCATTCACAAACTATTCCAACCGCTTCTGGGTTGTCTGACTTGTTAATGTGTTTTCGGATTTGTTAATTTGTTTTGGGAATTGTTAATTTGTTTTCAGATTTGTTTTGGGATTTGTTAATTTGTTTTGGGATTTGTTAATTTGTTTTGGGATTTGTTAATTTGTTTTGGGATTTGTTAATGTGTTTTCGGATTTGTTAATTTGTTTTGGGATTTGTTAATTTGTTTTGGGATTTGTTAATTTGTTTTGGGATTTGTTAGTGGTTTCGGATTTGTTAATTTGTTTTGGGATTTGTTAATGTGTTTTGGGATTTGTTAATTTGTTTTGGGATTTGTTAATGTGTTTTTCGGATTTGTTAATTTGTTTTGGGATTTGTTAATGTGTTTTCGGATTTGTTAATGTGTTTTGCACTTCCCGGCCACCGTAGTGGATAGACACATGTTGGACACACGCAAAGGGAAAAAGTAATCAACAGTATTTCATTCATTCATTCATTCATTCATTCATTAATTTTCTACCGCTTATCCGAATTACCTCGGGTCACGGGGAGCCTGTGCCTATCTCAGGCGTCATTGGGCATCAAGGCAGGATACACCCTGGACGGAGTGCCAACCCATCGCAGGGCACACACACTCATTCAATCACACACTACGGACCATTTTCCAGAGATGCCAATCAACCTACCATGCATGTCTTTGGACCGGGGGAGGAAACCGGAGTACCCGGAGGAAAGCCCCCGAGGCACGGGGAGAACATGCAAACTCCACACACACAAGGCGGAGGCGGGAATCGAACCCCCAACCCTGGAGGTGTGAGGCAAACGTGCTAACCACTAAGCCACCATGCCCCTCTCCACAGTATTTATTAACAGGAAATGAGACTGTTTGGACAGGAAGGTTTTATCCAGGAACGTCCTAGCTCAAGTATATCAGCTGGACCTGATGCTTTACTGTATTGGCTGTTTACTGCTTTGTTAAATGTTGTGACGATGTTTAGGTTAAGTTGACGTCCTTGCTGAAGAAACATCATTATGATCTTGACTTTGTGGTTAAAGCTATGGACGGAGAGGTACAAAAGCTTGGAGAATTTATTCTCTTGTTCCTTTTGTTCTATAGTTACAAATCCAATAAAGATTTGATTAACATTGCATGTTTTTGGAAACGCTTTCCCTAACCAGTTTATTACATTTCCTGGACTGAGTGAAACTGAAAACACACATGTTCTACTTGGACTCAACAGACTAAACCGAATCGGAGAGGTACCAAATATTACGACACTTAAAAAAGAAAATATTGATCATTTAAAAAAAAAATGCTGACCAAGAAATGATCAACAGGCAAGTGTTAACAAAGTCAGGGTGCTAGTGGATGCCGAGTACACGTACATGAATCCTGCACTCTCGCTCGTCACTATGGCCATGATGAAGAAGTTCAATCGGGATAGCGCCTGGATCTGGAACACATACCAGTGCTACCTGAAGGTTAGTTTAATTTTAATTTAATCAGTTTATGCACAGATATGCTCTTTCTTCTGCTTTCACTTTCCCAAAACAAGCCAAATTGTCCCTAAGTGTGAATGTGGGTACTTAGTCCATATGATATTCCTTCCAGGTGTTTCCCAGGATGCCCTATGGTTTCCAAAATCCTGAGAATAAAGCTGTTGAATGAACGAATGAATGAATGGATGGATGAATGAATGCTTTCCTGTCTCTTTCCAGGAGTCCAGAGACCTCATTTTTGATGCTATCCGTCTTTCTGTGGACCAGTCTTTCTGCCTCGGGGTTAAACTTGTCCGAGGTGCATACATGGACAAGGAGAGGAAGCTGGCGATCAAGGAAGGACGAGATGACCCGATTCACCAGTCCTGGGAGCACACAAACGACAGGTGAATGAATCACACATTCAGTTTGTTAAGAATCCAGAAATGTACTGCATTCTGGTTACTGTTTTCATGCTGTGCCCACTTTTGATTGCAGCTATAACAGGTCTCTTGAAGTGATGCTTAACCTGATTTCACAGCAGCCTGACCGCTACAAGATCATCGTAGCCACTCATAATGAAGAATCCGTCAGAAAGGCAGTGACATGGTATGGCAGGATGTACACATGATTCTGATTCTGATTATGATGAGGCTGCTCATGAGGTCTTCTTCTTGTTTCCAATCATTATGGAAATGTTTAGTTCTGTGGCTTTGAAATGAAACATTTGTGCAGAGAATATAATGAATATCTTTTTCAGGATGACCGAGTTAGGGATTGCTCGAGAAGGGGGTTCAGTGTGTTTTGGTCAGCTTCTGGGGATGTGCGATCATGTATCTCTTACTCTGGGTAAATATCATAACATTCACCTCTATGATGTAAGGAATAATCTTAGATGGCCAGTGCTGTTATGGGAAAATAAAAAAACACCAGTTTAATTCAATTATATGGCTTAGATTGTATAATCCAAACGCTGATTTGTTTTTGACTATGTGACTTCCTTCCAGCTCAGCAGGGTTTCCCCGTGTACAAGTCAGTGCCTTACGGCTCAGTGGATGACACCCTGCCGTATCTGGTCCGGCGGGCTCAGGAGAACCGCACCGTGCTGCAGGGGATCCGCAAAGAGAGAGACCTGCTGAGGCAAGAGCTACGTCGTAGACTCCGGGAGAAGATCACTGGAGCCAAGTAAAGAAAGGCAGAAAGAGCAAAAACAACAAATCAGAGAAGATAAGGGTCTGAGGTATGAATGAGGTAGGAATCTGACAAAAAAGGGACTATGGCATTCCTTTAGAAAATTAATTGGAATTTAGTTAAACTGCTAGTTTTTGCTAGCTGACTTGAATTGAAGTAAAAGTACAGAGCATTCATTCATTCATCTTCTACCGCTTATCCGAACTACCTCGGGTCACATGGAGCCTGTGCCGATCTCAGGCGTCATTGGGCATCAAGGCAGGATACACCCTGGACGGAGTGCCAACCCATCGCAGGGCAAGCACAGAGCAATTGGTACAAAAATAGAAGAGAAAACATGATTTTCTGATAAGTGTTTTTAATAAACAACCAAGAGGTATGGTTTGCTAAATGTAACAAGACTAGTATGTATACTCTCGACGTGGTGTTTTCCTACAAACCTCTCTGCTCGTATTTCATCAGCTTGAAGGCTTCTGTTGTTTTTCCTCAAAGAATTGTTTACTTAGCCTTCTGCTTTTTCTCCAATCCACTGCATCACCAAATGGAGAGAAAAAAGAGAGGAGGGCTCTGCAGTCATTATCACATGCTCTTTAATGACTTTCAGAACTACAGCCAGTTCACTCCCATTCAAAACCTGTTCCTGAGCAAATGGACCTGCAATCTTTTCTTCTGCAGGATGACAAATATACTGATGAGAAAAGAAAAAAGGGCAAAAATTCAAAGGTTCAAAGTTCATGGTGTAAATAACACCAAATAGAAATTTGAGCAACAGGAAATCTGTGACAAACATGAACATCTACAAGTGCCATCCACAGTTTTTTCAGGACCTTGCGTGAGTGTCCGTCAAAGCCAGTTGAATCCCTTGGGGTAGGGAACCAAAACTCTTTCTGAAGGATCTAAAGGAGTGGTGGAACCCATAGACGTTTTCAACATATGCATCTCCTTATATAATCTATGGGTTTACACCGATGCTCCAGGGCCGGCTCTATGGGGTATCTTTAATCTTTGTATTCAAAATGACACTGGACACAACTTTACAGTCTGAAGTGTTCCAGTTCATTCACCTAACTTCTCATGACTTATGGACTCTTATAGAAGGTACAAGAGAAAGTTTAGCCCTCAAAGTCTGGTGAATTAAAGGATTGTTTATGAAATATTCCTCAAATCTGTTAAACTGCCATGTCTTAATATCTGTAACAAATCAAAGTCTTTCTTCAAAATCTAGAATGGGGCTCAAAAATCTAGTAAGAACTTGTCAGGGTCAGAGTCAATCTGGAGTCTATCCTGGAACACTAGGTATGAGGCAGGAAGGTATTCTAGATGGTATGCCAATCCATTGCAAGGCACTAATTGCACAAACACTCACACAATTTTTAACACCTAAGGGGCAATGTTTGTGTGTGTTGGAGGACATGGAGGAAACATGGAATGCCCTGAAGCTGTGAAGTGGCCAGACTACATGCTGCTTGACACATTTTACTTGAATAGATGATTTTGGTGGAGAAATGTCGGATGTCATAGGTTTAACATGAATTGAAGTGTGTATGTAATTCTTATTTGAATATAAACTGAAGAATGTCTCAGTGTTTTCTGTGTACATGAAAATGATTAGAACTAAAATGAAAAGGAGTTAATTGTGTATATGGAATTTGTTTTCTTCAATGAATTTATAAAGGTACATACATGAAAATACATTAACTATGTTGTTTGAATTTCTTTTGTTCATATTTTGTGATTTTCAGTCATAAATAAACAGAAAGAAAATAGTTAAACAGACTTTATTTCCTAGTTTCAGTATACAGATTTTTTTAAAATAGGTAAAAATGATACATTTGATTAAGCAATCCTGAATGCAAAAATAACACTAAATACATTACATAGAAATTTAAAGACGTAGCCTATAATAAAAGGATGTCAACCAAAAATTCCTTCTGTGACTCTTTTCAAAATGCAGGCCTTCCTGCAAGGTCTAGGTAGGACCCCTGGCTGTTAGCATGTACGTGTTGGGGCTGCCGGTAAATGTGTCTTAGCTGTAAATGAAAGGAAGATCGGGGGTCCTGACAGAGTCGGAGGGGATAAGAAGGAAACGGGTTATAGAGGGATGTAGCAGAAGAGGGCAGAGTGTTATCTAATGAAGGGAGAAGGGAAGGATGCAATACCACATCAGTTAGGTAGGGGGCAGCTGCATTGAGCTGAGGAAAGGACCCTATTTCTGATGGAGCTACTGGAGCATATGCAGTGGAAGTGGCAGGGTACTGTGTATGTGTTGATCCTGGTGGGATGGGGTGGTTTTGTAGGGCTGAATGTGGAAGAAGTGAGGATGTAGATGTTGGCATAGGAGCAAAACACTGAGATGGGACTTGAGAAGTGTTTGCAAACTGAGGAGGAATATTGGACAAAGTAGAGGTTGAGAATGACTGAGTCATATTTGGCTGGACCTGGGATATATTTGGAAGAGCTGGAACAACCTGAGAAGATGCAAAATTTGGAATTGCTACATTCTGGAGAGGAGGGGGACCAGATGGGATTGAAGCAGGTAAGGGATACGATATGTGTGAAGCTGGAGTTGAGTTAGAAATGGACCCAGGGACTACATGAGAGATTGAATTGGCTATGGGGTTGGTAAAGACCTGTGAACGGGCTCCATTTATAGAATTTAAAGACATTTGGGCAAAGGATCTAGGTGCTGAATTTGTAGGATTTTGATAAGTTGAAGGATTCATATGAGAAGTTGCAGATGTCTGTAAAGAATAAGGTGCAATAGTTTGTACAGGCAAAGAGGTTGAAGAGTTTGTATTGCTGGGTTGTGATGGGAAAGGAAAAGCAGTGGTGTTGCTATCCTGATCTGATGGGGTATTTAGAGGGGTGGAGGTGGATTCTGACACAGAATTAAAGGTGAATGCCGTTGAGACTTGATTTGAATCTGGTTGTCTATTTGGATGCCCCACTGTAGGAAAGGGAAAGGCAGTTTGGGTTAAGATTTGGGATGGGGGAGTAGTGGAATCTGGATTATTGGAAGATTGCACTGGTGGAAAGGGGAAGGCTGTTGGGGTGGAGTCTTGGACAGCAGAAGGTGTAGAATTGGAGGAAGCCAAGCCACCAATCGCCTGGTTCTGAGCTGTGTCAACAGTAAGACCAGACTCACAACTGTTGATGGACTGGCAAGAAGGTTGGGGAAGAGAATGGAAAGGTGGGTTTGTGGGTGTGTGAGGGTTTTCTTGGGGTGGCAGAATAGGGTGGTAGGAGGAAGAGGGCAGATGGGGTGAAGAAGATGAGTGACACATAGAGGTATGTGTAGAATCATGAGGAGATGTAGAGGAAGAGGTGATTGGAGAAGACGAATCCATGGTAGGATAGTGAGATGAAGCTATTGATGAATAATTTTGCACAGATGTTGCATTGGAATGAGAGGATGGTAGATCAGTCTGAGTTGAGGACAAAGATGAATAAAGGGCTGTAGGCTCTGATAGAGGCACTGGAAGGTGAGATGAGGGTGTAATTGAGGGAGCTGCATATGTAGTGTATGTGGAAAGGCCCATCATCTGGTTTGACCTGCAAAAAAGATACAGTTGAAAGGTTGACATTTCACTGCTAGTGTTTTCTTTCACATAATTCATTAAATAGATTTAAAGATGCATACTACTACAGTTTACACTTTATAAATAGGCTCTTCTAGGTTTATTGGTAGTATAAAACTCACCCATCAAGCAATCCATTGTTCACCTCATTATTAGAGGTCGACTGAGGTTGGTTCTCCGCTGACTCTGGAATCTCTGACATTTCAGACATCTGGGTCATCTGGGAAGTCAGAAAATCTCGACCTGAGCTATGCTGCCGTACTGTCTGCTCTGGTAAAGATGGCACATCAGAGCAGAAACCTGAATCAGACAGGGACAGAGTGGTGCTTTCAAGTCCCATGGGCTGTGGTAACACCTCGGTGGAATCACATGGGTCACATGATTCTGGTGGAAAGAAAGACAAACAGTGAGTGACAGAAACAATTCAGTCTACTTGGTTTCTGTTTTGATAAATCTGAAGTGAGTTTGGCTACCAATGTCTAAAGGTTCCTCTTGATTGGGGTGGGTTAATTTCCTCTTTTGCCTTGCCTCTCTTTGTCTGTAAGAAAAAAGGATATGCTTAATAACCCCATGCTTTTCCATACATATGTTCTTCTATAAACAATTGACAGGACATAACTTACCTCTTGCTGTTCATTCCATTCTCCCTGAAACCTTTGGCAAAGGGATTGGAATTGATCTTCAGTTCAGTTATCTGAAGAAAAAATAGAAGACTATTATCAAGTACTATTAAGGTGGGATGACCCTCTTCCAGTGGTTGATACTAGTCTGTTTGTCCATTAACATTAATATATTTATACCTTGTTATTCTGGTAGGCTGTAACAGTGATGAACTGGGTCTCAGGGAAGGTGAAGGTATGTTGAGCTCCACCCCACATCATCACATCCCTGGTTTCAACCACATGCACTCTTGCTTGGTATTTGTGCAGGGAGTGGAGAATGATCTGGTGGACAGAGATTACAAAGAAGGGTAAAATGCTTTTTAAAGAGACACTTGCCCTTCTAATTACAGAGTGATTGTGATTGTAAAAATTGTGATTCTTAGGGAAAATTTGAGAAGCATGATGTATATACTCACATATCCTTGTCCATCCAGTGTGTTGTTAGTGAGTTTGGCTCGATGGAAAGATATGGTTCGGTTTTGCCAGTGTTCACCAGTTGCAGGAGAGTCTGGGTGGATGAACACCCTGTCTGGAAGTCGAGCTTCAGCTCCTCCCACCACCTGCCAATTGTCATCTTGGAAACGATAGCGGAAGGAGTCGACGGGTATGATGTCCAGCAGGAGGATGTAACGCAGGGATGGGTTCAAGCCAGACACCTTTACTTTTAGCTGAGGAAACATACGTCTGATGGAGAGAAATGAATATAGAAATGTTTAATAACATTAAGGTCATTCGTTCATCTTCAGCACTCAAATGTGAGGTAAATCTTCACTTCTATGTGAAGATATACCATTTTATTTTGTTTTACTTATTCATAAAGAAATGTTCAAAATGTTAACAAATTTGACAGAGTTAAAGGGTATGGAAATGCAAATGGGATACAAATAACCATTATTTTTACTAAAAACTAGTTCCATAGTTCTGAAATGAATTTAGCAGCTTTCATGTCAATTTATGCATCAAATAATAATTTAAAACAATGCACTACCTGCCCTTCTTGGTAATGATCATCTCAGTGCCAACAGTGCTAAACTGTTTCCAGAGCGAAACATTTTCCAGCTCTATCTTTATAACGTCTTCAGATTTCCCAAAGTTATCTCTTTTTGCCGGGGGTGGGGGTAGCAGATGGGGTGGCAGGCTCCGGGCCGCCATGTCACATGATGTAGGGTACAGGGGCACATGGGCCGGTGGCTCTCGATCTGGAGGGCAGAAGAATGATAATTATATCATGCATAGAGCATCTGCAGTAGAATCTGGCACAGTTTATTCCTGTATATCTGGTATATCAGTTAATGATCGCATCTCAGCGTTCTCTTATCTGAGGTGTTCACAACCTATATATAATATTTCTATAGCGCTTTTAACAATGGACATGAGTATAAAATTCAGGATAGAAATTCGTCATATTTGTCAACAAGCCTACCAGAGGCGAAAGTGGTGAGGACATTATGAGGCAGAAACCTTGAGAGGAACCAGATTCAAGAGGAAACCCATCCTCACCTGAGTGACATTATAAGAGTGTAAATATAAATCAGTCACGTCTATAACTGTTAAAAATGTGACCAGGAATTTAATTCTAGTTATTACAAGAAATATGTCTACACATAAAACACAGTAATATTGAATACTTGCTTATTACCTTTAGCTGTTTATTGTCCTTCATTCAGCTTATCAATACATAATCAAAATGATCTTAGAGCAGTCTTTCATTAACTGACATGTCTTATCTGTCAATCTTGCTTGATTTAATACTCTTAATATCAGTTATTTACGCAACACACACACACACACACAGAGTGAATAATACACAGTGATCAAAAACACCTGGGAATATGTGATTGAAATTTCCCAGATCATTTCCATTTCATTAAATCTCCAAGTCCTGGACATTCAATTTCTTCTTCGACTCAACTGCTCATCTTATTCTGAGATTTTAAATGCTTTCAAGAGTTATTTGTTTATTTAATGGCTGCTTGATTTCTCTTTTTGCCTTTAAACGCAAAACACTCTCTTACCTCTATAGCAACAGTCTCCGAGTCTCTGTGCCGCGAGAGCTAAACTGGGATACATCTCTACTCCCAACATCCTCTTGCCTGTCCTGTGGTCCCTTTAGAACTTCGACAAATCCTTTCTATAGTTTTTTCGAATTTATCTAGAACGTCTTAACATGCTTTGCTTATTACGTCTTATTCTCTTGTTCTTCTCCTGCTTCTTTTAGCAGCCAGTGGCTCTGCGTCTCTGTGTTATATAGGTGAGTCTTGATTAGCATATCAACCAAATGGCAAAGTTTTCACACTCCCTCCCTTTCCTTCAGTCTCCATAAGGACCACACTCTTGTCCTTTGCATACTGTTTAAACAAGCAAACACACACACTCACAGGCACACGCATGCAAATATCTACGAAGACAAACAAAATTCTCACACACTCGGGATTAACAAAACAAACAAACCTAAAAAAAAAATACACAATATGGAGCAATTAATTCTATACAGTTAGGTTAGACTTCAAGTGTGTTCCATAATCGGGGTTATATAGTCGTGTGTAGATTAAGCTTCAGCTCATAATTCTTATTGATATCATGCTGAGTGAGAAGTTCTGCTGAAAATGGAATAGTTGATGAGTACAGGGTTTAAAACGTGTCTTAGACTTTCTTTGTTCGTCTCCATAAATCTGTAAGAAGTGAGCAGGTGTCAAAGTGGGAACTGTCATCTTTAATATTTTGCTTCACAGCTTTGTTTCAGACTAAACAAATCAACCAAACCTTTCAAAACTCGAAAACATTGAGGCCTACAAACGTTTATTGAAATCTAATTGAAACGTGTTACGCAAGTAGAAATTTTCAGGAAATAAAATTTAAAAATCTCTACGGCTTCATTGGACAAGCGAATTGTTTTTGTTGACATTCACAAAAAACCAAGCAAGTGTAATATTTGAACTGCAGGTTTAGGGTCATTAAATTCATTTGTACTGAGGATTACAATGCTATAAGTCACTGTTGTTGGTTGAATTTATCAGAATATGTTTAAAAAGTCAAGTACAAGGTGGTCAGGAAATCTTTTACCAGAATACAGGATATGAAACAGTATCAGATATCTCACACTCCGAATTTGAACATTATTTTTTTTTTTTACTTTATCTATACTTCTCCGTCCCTCCGACGGAGGTGAAGAGGGCAGGGGTTTCGGTTGGAAGCATGTGGCACAATTTGGTCTTATTGCTGCAGTTTGGTCTTCTAGGTAAACATTGCAGCTCAGACACCATGCATCCTCATGTGACTGAAACAGCCTTACAATAACACTGAGCCTCGGAATAACAACCCACGAGGTGCTGGAAGAAATAACGACTTCCCACAGCCATGAAAAGCCTTTAATAGTGTTTAGTCAGGTGAATAGTGTGGAGTGTATTGTTAGACATTTTAGTTTTATTCTCCTGAGATATAACAAATACAGGACTCCCTAATGAACAAGCCAAAGGTGAAACTCACTCACTCACTTTCTACCGCTTTAACTGAACTACCTCGGGTCACGGGGAGCCTGTGCCTATCTCAGGCGTCATCGGGCATCAAGGCAGGATACACCCTGGACGGAGTGCCAACCCATCGCAGGGCACACACACACTCTCATTCACTCACGCAATCACACACTACGGACAATTTTCCAGAGATGACAATCATCCTACCATGCATGTCTTTGGACCGGGGGAGGAAACCCGGAGTACCCGGAGGAAACCCCCGAGGCACGGGGAGAACATGCAAACTCCACACACACAAGGCGGAGGCGGGAATCGAACCCCCAACCCTGGAGGTGTGAGGCGAACGTGCTAACCACTAAGCCACCGCGCCCCCCACCCAAAGGTGAAACTAATAATTCTATTCTATTTGTATAGCGATTTTAACAATGGACATTGTCTCAAAGCAGCTTTACAGAACATAAGATACTGTATATAGTACAAAAAGTTCCAGATTAATATCAGACTTATATTCAAATGTGTTTTGGATTGATCTCTAATGAACAAGTCGGGTGACGGTGACGGTGGTGAGGAGAAACTCCCTTAGATAGAAGAGGAAGAAACCTTGAGAGGAACCAGACACAAAAAGGAACCTCATCCTCATTTGGGTGATACTGGAGGGTGTGATTATAAACTGTTATAAACAACAGAGTGTGTTATTATGAATAATGTCCTTTCTACATTCAGATACAGATAATCTTCTTCTTCAACTCAAACAACACTATATGTGTTGAAAGAATGTGACGACCTTGACTAGGAAGTCTAAACCTCCACCTCAGGAAGATCTCCTCTAGATGAACTTCTCTCTCTCCATGTCCACAGGCTCCACATTTTCCGTGTTGTTGTAGTTGTTGTTTTTATTTGCTGCTTGACGGGGGGTTTAATGAAAGACAAACTGGGAGAGAGAGGAAATTGAGGTGTGAATGCTCCGCCTCCTAAAGTTTGTCTCACAGCCTTAAGGTCAATACATACCCAAGAGTGTGTGTGTGTGTGTGTGTGTAAGGGAGTGTGGGATCAGAGATTGTTAAGTGTAATGACCTTTAATGTGTTTACGAGTGGACAGGTGTGTTGCTCTAGAACCAGTAGCAGTACAAGACACACTTCCATGATATTATTGGTAATGAGTGTGTGTGTGTGTGTGTGTGTGTTTCCTATGCTGGAACAGTGAACCGTACTAAATGCACTTAACACACCATTTGTAACACATGAGTGCTAAATACCTGTTAATCCCATTCAAATATATTGTTTTAAGTCAAAATCCAGACTGTCTGAGGAAGTCCTTTTAAGGTCGAGCTGGAATACACCATAATTGTGTAACTGTGGTAAGCAGATTTGTGGTGTCCGTTGTGATCCACAGCGCTTAACCCTGACACCAAGACGTGTGCAATAGTGTACACTTTTAGAAAGAGGATATCCCAGACGTCTTATGAAGAGGTCAACTGTCCATGTGACGTCTGGTGGAAAACAGATGGTTTGTGGTTGTGTCTTTCAGGATTTTCTCTTTGTTGTTGTATTTATTTCACTTCACGCTCCATTAGACACCATTTTCACATACTCTGTAATTGTGTTAGAAGTGTTTAAGTTGTGTCATACCCTCACATGGTTGTGTCATACACTCACATGGTCCCTCACATGGAAACTCAGGTCATGTATGAACAACATGATCAGATTCAGAGTCCGGGACAGATAAATAGATCTGCTGCACAGTTGAGGAATCGTTTCATCGCACCATGGAGGCCGAGGTTGGGGTCGCGGTGCTGGTTGTGTTTGTAGTATTTTACATCTCATGCTCTGTGTATCTGCTGCGTAACCCAGCTGTTCTCCACAAGAAGAAACGTTTAGCCTTTTACAGCAGACACATCTCTCACAGAGGGGGTGAGTGCTCCAGTTATTCACTAGGTTACATACTTATGTTACCATCAACCTAAAACACTGTTCAGGGTTTATTTATTTATTTATTTGTTTGTTTTTTTATATAGATATAAGTGTTTCATGGAAAAAAAAAAAATATTAATTCATAATAAAAAACTATTAAATAAATAAATAAAAATAAAATAAAATAAAACATAAAAGAAATATAAATAATAATATTATTAATAATAATAACAATATTAATAATAACAATTAATAAAAAGTATTATAAACTTATATTATATTAGAAGGTGTTTGACTGATGATCGTCTTACACAGTGATAAGATGCATTGTGTGTCCATTTTGCTCAGGTGCTGGTGAAAGGATAGAAAACACCATGGAGGCTTTTATGCAGTAAGTAACAGATCTCTCCCTCTCTCCCTTTCTCTCTCTCTCTCTCATTGATTTCTCCGTCTCTCGTTTTATACGCCAAACCTCTTAGACAACTGATACGAATATATTCTATACGTTTATATAGTTTGTTTTACTTCACACCATCGGGCTGTTCTAATATTATTATAATCCAACATTAGGTTACAATACAGTGGAACATGTTTGAACCCTTTGAATGCTGAAAATAAAATGAAAAATATGTAAGAGGTTTCACATCACTGCTTTACTGAAAATTTATATATATATATATTTATATATATATATCTGGAGACTTTTTGTAGTTCTGGATATTTACTAGCTGTTATATAAAATAATCCAAGCAAGCAAGAAAGAAAGCAAGCAAGCAAGAAAGAAAGAAAGAAAGAAAGAAAGAAAGAAAGAAAGAAAGAAAGAAATGATAGAAGGAGAGAAAGAAAAAAGAAAGAAAGAAGAGTGAAAGAGAAAAAGAAAGAAAAATCAATTTAAAAAATGTTTTTTTAAATGATTATTTTAAACATTTAAACCTTCTGCTCTTGCCTTAAAAACACACATTTACCTTTTTATATGAGTGATTTTTAATGAATGAATTTTCATTCTAAAAACCATGTATATATTATTATTATATTATATTATTTAATATTATATTAGATTATAAATATAATTATTATGATGAATAATAACAACAATATACCAATATCAATTGTTTTTCTTTAGTAGTTTAAGACAGTGTAGAATCAGAGGGAGGATTCAGATTCACTGGAACAGCAGACAGCAGAAACATGCAAAAAGCCTCTTAAACAAATGAGTTTACAGCTGAGATTTAAATAAAACAATGGAGTCCAACTGACAGATATTCTGGGGAAGTGTGTTTCAAGGAAATGTTGATGTTGACATTAATGATGTGATACTTTAATGAGTCGTCTGCTGTCACTCTCAGTGCGGTGGACGTGGGAACCCAGATGCTGGAACTGGACTGTCATTTAACTCGAGATGGTTATGTCGTTGTGTGTCATGACAAAAACCTCGAAAGACAGACCGGATCTGACCTGGACATCTCTTTGGTTCAATTTCAGGTGGGCATTCCAGAAATTCTGCATTTGATTTTATTTTACTTTACAGTTTAATACCATGTTTTCTCCTTTATTATTTAGGACTTGTCTCTCTATAGAGAAATGGATAGATCGAAAGCAAGAAAGAAAGAAAGAAATTAAAGAAAGAATGAGCGAAAGAAAGAAAGAAAGAAGAGTGAAAGACAGAAAGAGAGAGAAAGAAAGAAATGAGAGGAGAAAAAGAAAGAAAGAAAGAAAGAAAGAAAGAAAGAAAGAAAGAAAGAAAGAAAGAAAGAATAAATGAAAGAAAAAAAGGAGAAAGAGAGGAGAGAAATAAAGAAAGAACAAACGAAAGAAAGAAACAAGAAAATGAGAGAAAGAAAGGAGAGAAAGAAAGAACAAATGAAAGAAAAACGAGAACGAAAGTAAGATGAAAGAAAAGAAAAGGAGAGAAAGAAATTAAAGAAAGAAAGAAAGAAAGAAAGAAAGAAAGAAAGACAGAACAAATTCCTTTGTTTGGTTTGATTTTACTTTACAGTTTAACACCATGTTTTCTTCTTTATTATTTAGGACCTGCCTCTCTATAGGGAGAAGATTGAGGTCACCTTCAGTGTTGGTAAGTTGGCTGAGATTCCAGAACAAGAACATGTTACACTATGTGGTGTTAATGCTATGAAGAGTAAAATCAAAAAAAATTCTTAGAATGAACTTCACAAAAATATAAATATAAAAAATCAACATCAGGGCAAAACAGTACAGGACGAGACCGAAGAATCGCGCTACTGGAGGATGTCTTCAAAAAATTCCCCCAAATGCCAATCAACATCGAGGTTAAACAAAACAACGACCTGCTAATTCGAAAGGTATTTAGTGTTCGACTGATTAGCGTTAGGAGATGTTAGCTGATGTTAGCTGTAATGACAGCGCTGTGTTCTTTAGGTGTCCTTCCTGGTGAAAAAGTACAACAGGGACAGCATCACTGTCTGGGCTACGGAAGACTCTCACATCATGGCAAAATGCAGGAAACAGGTACAGCGGTACACGTGTCGGTGATGTAGACGACGCTGTTTATCACAATTATTTTTATTATTATTATTTATACAGCTGAAGTATGTTAATGGCCAAAGTATGTTCTATGAACTGACTTGTGAAACTGCATTCACAGAATCCCTTCATGCCATACAGCTTCACCATTAGACGAGGAATCCTTCTTCTAGCACTTTACTACACTGGCCTTCTGCCCTTCTGCCCTCTGGGAGAAAGTCTACTCCAGTTCTACCTGCCCAGAGTAATCAACAGGTCAGTAGCGAGAGATTTAGCTTTTATTTCCAGTTGTAGTTGTGCAGTTGCGGCTCCTGAGATTATGCTGAGATTTTAGTCAATGAATGAACTTTACCAGCCCAGATTTAAATACAGATTTTCATCCTCTTCAAGCCATTCAGTGAGCCTTCATGCCCTGGAAATGGGGCGGAGTCATCTAGTAAAACACCACGCCCATCGGGATAGAAATGTTTAACAATAGGATGAAGGTGAATGAGCTGTTAGACTTCAAAGCACATTTGTATGTCGCTCTGGATTAGCACCTCTGCCAAATGCCATTAATGTAAATGTCAGTAAAATGCCTCAGAATAACAGACACCAGTTTTAACTTCTTGACTGTAGCTTTACAATTTCCCTTCACTGGAACCACGAGGCTCAAAGAAGTTCCAGCATGACAATGCTCCTGTGCACAAAGCTCCATGAAGACATGAGCTGCGTCTGAAATCACATAATGTGGCAGTACCAGTTGCATTTGATTCAGATCCTACTGCATTTGATTGGATGCATTCAATTCAATAGCTGCCAAATATGATTCTGTAGCTACTGCTTTTGATTCAGTACCTAATGCATTTGATTCATGAGCCGGAGCTTTTGATTCAGTACGTAATGCATTTGATTCGGTACATAATGCATTTGATTCAGTAGCTGATGCTTTTAATACAGTAGATGCTGCTGTTGATTCAGCACCTAATGTTTTTGAATCAGAACTGGAGCTTTTGAATCACCACCTAATGCATTTAATTCAGTAGCTGCTGCTTTTGATTCAGTACCTAATGCATTTAATTTGGTACATGATGCATTTGATTCAGTAGCTGCTGCTGTTGATTTAGCACCTCATGTTATTGATTCAGGAGCCAGAGCTTTTGATTCAGTACCTAAAGCATTTAATTAAGTAGCTGCTGCATTTAATTCGGGACATAATGCATTTGATTCAGTAGCTGCTGCTTTTAATACAGTAGCTGCTGCTTCTGTTGATTCAGCACCTAATGTATTTGATTCGGGTTCCTAATGCATTTGATTCAGAAGCTGCTGCATATGATTCATTTCCTAATGTATTTGATTCAGGTTCCTAATGCATTTGATTCAGAAGCTGCTGCATTTGATTCATTTCCTAATGTATTTGATTCAGTAGCTGCTGCTTTCGATTCATTTTGATTCTGTTTTATGGGTACTGAGAATCTGGACATACTAGTCCTTTGCTGCTATTCACCCACTGTATATAGAGCAGTAGGGATATCCAGATCCAGCTATGATGAGTTAAGGTTGGACTGGAAGACCTCGCGTGTCCTGTACCGAGCCCTGACTCTAACTGAACATCTTTAGGATGAACTGAAACACTGACTGAACCTCAGACCTCCTCACTGATGCTCCAACACCTATAAATCTGGAATAGGTTGCTCAAAAAAAAACACATACAAACATCATAGTCATGTACATGTGCAGAAGATTTATGTGCTATATTGTGCAACCTGTTTTTACTCTTACAGGAGTTACATTCCTGAGGAGTCTTTCCTTAAGAGAAAATTTGTGGTCTCTCTTATTGAAAAGTAAGTCAGGTATTTCATCCTGGTTTAACGTGTGCCTTAATGTCTGAATGAGTGTATGCATGGCCATGCGTGTATGTGTACGTGTGTGTGTGAATGTGTGTACGTGCATCTGTGTGTGAATGAGATTATGCATGGCTATTCATGTGTGTCTGTATATTTCTGTGTAAAAGTCTATGATTGTGTATATGTGTCTGTGTGTGTACGCATGTATGTGTATGTATGTGTCTGTGTGCATGTGTATATGTAAATGTAAATGTGTGTGTATATGTGAGTGTATTTATGTGTGTGTGTTTGCCTGTACACATGATGCCCTGTGACAGAAAAGGTTGAGTGCATTTTTTTTCTCTTCTCCAGCCTGACTATGAGAAAGTCTTTGTTTGAGCACTTGGTGAAGCGAGGCATGCAGGTGTGTGTCAGTTCCTCTGTAAACAGGTTTAAATCATACAGCCGTGAAACTCTAAAACTGAGATGTCCTGTGTTCTTTCGTCCTCAGGTGCAGTTGTTCGTGTGCAACAATGAGGAGGATATTGCTGCGGCTTTCGCGGTCGGCGCTACAGGAGTGATGTCTGATTATCCCACCGTACTGTCAGAGTACCTACAAAAACATCCTCCTGTTTAAAGTTTGTGACAAAGATCTGCCAAAGAAAGAAAAGTGACACGTGTTGCATAGTAATCGTGTTTATTATTGTGAAATCATTTCAGACATTTCTCCAGTAAAGTACCTCAGTGTGAGATAATGAGATCACACGACCTGCAGCGGGTCTTTGTCTTTTTGGGAGATGATCACGCGAACAGAGTCTGAGAGACGTGCGGTGAGCCGCTCCTTAAACACAGGGAGAAAACCTCTCTCGCTGTTACTGTGCTCACTCAGAATCACGCTCGTGCCTTTAGACACAGCATCCAGCACCTCGTGATGGGACATTTCACCTGAGAAATAAAACACACATCACCCTTTTCTTTCGTAATTAGTATTACAGATGTCACTGTATCTCAGAATTGATGCGCTACTAATTTTACTCCAGTCTTTTTCATTGTCCTGAAAAAAGTCCCCAAATGTCTGGATTGATCCTACTATCGCTATAGAATAACAAATGATATCTTTATGAGGACTTGACCGTTATAATCGTCACTGTTATCTTTTTTGTAAAAATAAATAAATAAAATAAATAAATCTTTCGTGAAATCAAAATACAGTAACACTCCTCCTCCTAAAATTACACAAAGGTAGTAGATTGTATAGAAATTTTACGCTGTCGTAAAAAGACACGAATGCAAATCGTTTTAATTTTAAAACAAAGTCGCTTCGAAAAACTAAAAGAAGTGAAATGTGTCGATAAATCTGCTTAAACGTATCGACATGACCGTGTTCCGAGATTGAATTTGTTTCCGATTTGTTTCCACACCTACTCCGAGAGAGAAGAAACAAATTTTAAAGACTTTCCTCTAGAGCCAGACACCATTCTGCCAAACCAGGAATTGTAATAAGTTACAGAAGCTCAGAATGAGGACTGAGAGATCCAGAACATAAACCTGTCACATCTGTAATAAAAATTTTAAAGACTTATTAATGAATGTATTAATTATTTAGATATTTAATGATGTCATTTTTGCTGGTTTGATTATCATGAAGTGCAGTTGAAGTAAAGTCACCAGAGGACTCAACAATCTCTAATGGACTCGCTCAGCTTGAGGACTTGTTTAACATCAATTTGTATTTTCCATGTCTACATAGTTAAGTGGAAAACATTTTCTGACTTACTTCGCTGTATTATGTCTAGTAATACTGATCATTAACCTACAAGCTTCAATGTCTGTTCTTTTCTTTTATTCTTTGTTTATTTCAAAGCTTAAATGAAATGAAGTAAAATTTGAATTAAATGTTAAATGACTTCTGTTTCTGTTGAATTTCGTATTTTAGATCAAATAAAGGAAATCCCCTATGACAGAACTGAGTTGTGTGTGTGTGTGTGTGTGTGTGTATGTGTACGTGTCTGTGTGCATGTGTGTACATGTGTGTGTGTGTGTGCATGTGTGTGTATATATGTGTGTGTGTGTGTGCATGTGCATGTGTGAAGTTTACCGGTGATGTAGAGGTCTGCTTTCACACAATGCAGGACTGACGCTCCTGAGCCAGCACACACAGCTACGCTCTTCACCACAGAATCTTGGGAAATATTAAGAACACGACACACAGCCTTCAATAACTGAAGTGTAAACAACAGGAAATAAACACACCTGGTTTCACGATGCAATAAGTTTCACGGAATGAGCCTAGCGCTAAAGTCTGAACTCTCCCTTTTTTATGAAAGCTGAATTTCCTGTGCAAAGCTGAAACTGGAACAGAGATAAAAAAGAATTTGTTATTTAAAATTTAACAGCGTGGTAAGTTTTTGCGTACCACTTGCAATGGTGAAAAAATTCAAAGAAAGAAAACAAATTCAAATAAATTAACATAAAATAAAGTGAAATAAAGGAAAAACAAAAAGAAATAAAATAAATGTTATATTATATATCGTCGCTGTCGGGCGGAATCCTCGTATCTCCAAAACCGTTATTTTCAGGAAATTAAAAAAACGCCTTTTTTTTTGAGTTATTAAACATTGTATCGTTAAAGTTGTTATTATACCTTATATTGCTATCATATACTGTTGTGTACCAACATTTACACAACATTTTCCCAAAGTCACGTTTTATCGAAGATACAAGCTTTATGACTTGGGAGCAGGGAGATACGAGATTATGCTGTCATTGATAAGAATGGTACAGACACAGACGTCGCTGCTGCCAGCAGTGTTCAATAAAGTCTGCGGTGTCCAATGGCGTTAAGATTTGCGCTCAAGCTACAATAACTTGTAAAAATAAGAGACTGGGGGGGAGAATGGGGACTGACCAATAGCATAGATATGTGAAAAAACATGAAATTGACAAAATTTGGACATAGGAGGTTTCCACCCGACATGGACACTATATATATATATATATATATATATATATATATATACACACACACATATATATGTATATACATATATATTGAATTTTGAATATTCGGATCAGTTTGTCTGTCTTACGTTTTCATACATATAGCGATATTACATTCAAAAGTTCTTATTAACACCGGTTGCTCATCATTACCTAATGATTTGTGATTTCCTAGAGCCAGTCTAAGGTAAGGCAGCCCGAGGTGTTTCTTTACTCTCTGGAGTACCGCAGCTGTAGATATCGGGTCGTCCAGCACGGCGTGACGTCCCTGACCACAACCTGGTAAAGGGAGCTACAGATAAACACAGTCAGATGGATGGCTTCCTGTTGCACTGGCCAAAAGTTCATACCGACATAAGCAATAAAATTATTTTAATTTTTTTTCCATTTCCTTTCTCAGGAGACCTAGAGGCAGTTAATATCAAATGCCATGTATTTTAAACTTATACTTAATATATATTAAAAGATCAATGCATATATCATATGCATATAATGCATATCAATGCATGTATGTGTATATATATATATATATATATATATATATATATATATATATATATATATATATATATATATATATATATATATATATATATATATACACACACAGTCCCTGACAAAAGTCTTGTCGCTTGTGTACAAATTGACCTGAAGTGCCTGAAATATATTTCTAATCAAGATTTCAAGAAATTATCAAGAAATGGCTCATTTTAATCCCAACAGTTTTTGTAATAATGTTTCAGTGCAAAACAAAACTGTCAAAAAGTATTCTAATATTCACAGCTTGGTAAAGCCCATTGAGTCAATTTTTGCAAAGACATAAGTGTTGTCGCCTTGTCATATGAGCTTCACCTGTGACTAATAATGGATCAATTAGGTCTCAGGTGTATAAAAAGAACCCCAGTACACTAGACCTTCAGATCAACTGCAACTAGACCTCTGCAAACATGCCTAAGATTCACTAAAGACTAAAGTTTTGATTATCAAGAGGCTGAAGACCAGATCCACTGCTGATGTGGCAGATACCTTCAATGTGTCTCAGCATCAAGTACAGAGGATAAAAAAAAGATTTGAAGAGACTGGAGACGTTTTGGACAAGCCCAGGTCAGGCAGACCCCGCAAGACAACTGCTCGAGAGGACCGTTTGTTGGCTCAAAAATCCAAGGCCAGCCCATTTTCCACTGCAGCAGAGCTCCACAAGACCTGGTCACCTGAAGTCCCTGTGTCAACCAGAACAGTTTGTCGGATTCTGTCTCGAAATGGCCTCCATGGTCGAATCAGTGCCCAGAAGCCAGCACTAAACAAAAGACAATTGAAAAACCGTGTGGCATTTGCCAAGGCCCACAGCCTGCTAAAAGGATGGACGCTGGAAAAGTGGCAGAAGGTGGATTTTTCAGATAAATCTTCTGTTGAATTACACCACAGTCGCCGCAAATATTGCAGGAGACCTACTGGAGCCCGCATGGATCCGGGATTCACCCAGAAAACAGTGAAGTTTGGTGGCGGAAAAATCATGGTCTGGGGTTACATCCAGTATGGGGGTGTGCGAGAGATCTGCAGGGTGGAAGGCAAAATCCATAGTCTAAAATACCAAGAAATCTTAGCTACCTCTTACATTCCCAACCATAAAAGAGGCCAAATTCTGCAGCAGGATGGTGCTCCATCGCATACTTCCATCTCCACATCAAAGCTCCTCAAGGTGAAGAAGATCAAGATGCTCCAGGATTGGCCAGCCCAGTCACCAGACATGAACATCATTAAGCATATGTGGGGTAGGATGAAAGAGGACGCATGGAAGACAAAACCAAAGAATATTGATGAACTCTGGGAGGCATGCAAGACTGCTTTCTTTGCTATTCCTGATGACTTCATCAATAAATTGTATGAATCCTTGCCAAACCGCATGGATGCAGTCCTTCAAGCTCATGGAAGTCATACAAGATATTAAATTTGGATCTCACAGCACCACTACTTAATTTGCTGACATATTTTTGTATTTGCAGTAAATTTGTTCAATTTCCGTATAGGCGACAAAACTTGTCTTGCCAAAATTTGACTTTTCTGTCTTGTTTAAATGATAAATCTTTTTTCAGTGAAACTAATTTTTTCAGTGCATTAAACATCATTTGGGAGGGTTTTAGCTTTTCATATGAGCTATTTCTAACACCAATTGATTAATTAAAAGTCAGGTTAATAGCAGGTGTTTCTACAAAATAGATAAGCGACAAGACTTTTGTCAGGGACTATATATGTACTCAGTAAAAAATTCGTACACTTAATTAAAATTGAATGTAATATACTCAAGTAATTTTCTTATTCTATTTAATGTACAAAAAAATTAATTTGTATTGATTTTAGCTGCATGTTAATGTCAATTAGCTTTAATTCTATTTTACAAGAATGTGCTTATTTTAAAAAAAAACAATTTGAATCAAATTCAGTTATTTGTGTAGCGTCTTTGACAATGGAACGTAAACATTTTAAAATTTGTCATTCTTATCCTAAACGTATATGTTCCTCTGCCACAATGTCTGTCGTTAAGAGCAATATACAAATTAAATGGAAATGAATTGAATTTAAAGTGTGCTCATCAAGTGGTAAGACTAGATTAAGATAAATATTTGTATATCCCTTTTAACAACGGACGCTGTCGTGACAGAATATGTAAATTTAGGCTAAGAAATGTAAAGGTTTTAAATATTTAAAATTTTTAAACTGCTCAAATCTTTGTGCAAGTACAAATAAAACTGAATTCAATTAAAAATTTTTTTTCAAAAACAAGTGCATTCTTGTAAAATAGAATTCAAACTAATTGACTAAAAGCAACACAAATATAACAGAATTATCGTCTTTGTACTTTAAAAATAGAATATCAAATTTCCAAAAAAATAAATAAATAAATAAATCAATTTAATTACTTGAGTATATTATATTAAGGACATCTTTTTCCAAATCGGTTTGATGTTTCCATCCATTTTGTAACTGCCCTAAGGCTACTGGAGAGAAAAGAAAACTTGGGAGAACTGCTGGTTTTACATAAGCAAAAATACTGACCTCAACCATATAACCTTCTCTGAGTTGAGGCAAATTTGCATTCGCTTATCAGTCGTACTTCCATTTGCTTCGCTCTGTTATGTTATCTTTTGCGGCCGTCTTTGGAACACGATGTAAATGGTGGAACATGATGTAAACGGTGGAACACAATGTAAATGGTGGAACACAATGTAAACCGTGTATCTGTACATCTGTCTGTACACAGATCCTCAAAACCAAGGGTATGACCGTGAAAACCCCATACACACCTTCTGTGTACTGACACCAAATTTAGTGCACATGTTGAATCCATGAGTCTGAAGCAGGCTACCAATTTTTATGCTCGTATTTCAGTAGGAGGAGCTACAAACTTCAGCTTCACATCAGATTTCCATCAATGACTTCATTAGTTGAAAGACAGCACTGGCCAATCAGCTTTCAGTATGTGTTTGATTTACAGAGTTGCCAAAGGTAATTGCCAAAGGTGATTGCATGGAACCCAGTTATTGCTGCTTTAGCTTATACTTATTACTATTGCAAACAAAACGTTTTGTGTCATTTATTTTTGCCACGTTTTGGTCTAATTTGCATAATTCCTCCTCTGATACAACTGTATTTTATGTATTATGTAAAGGTGTGTTCACAAGTGCAGAGAGTCATGGCGGCAAAGCAACCGGAGACCATTTATTTTCAACTAGAGCTGGCGACACATCAAATTAAGAAAAGTTTATGTAAAAAACAGGACGCACTGCTTGACTGATTTGAATCGACTTACTCCACACACCGATAAACGTTATTAATATGGCAACCAGTAGAAGGAACGCCTACTGGTGACTTTCTAGAGCAATTTTGTCTCACAGAGATAAAATGCAGTGCTCTGCAGCTACAAACAAAGGAATCCGTATCATTGAAGAGAAAATAGAGTCAGTCTATGTGGTGTAAATACGACTTCTTTTACCTGCTGGACCTGTGTGATGTTGAGAGACTGGCCGGCTGTGGCATTGCCTAATATAGCCTGAACAGCAGTGGTCAGTTCTGAGCTGGAACAGTTTAGGATCACATGCTGTGCCTCTTCTTCAGTCCTAAAAACATACGTAAATAAACATGTTTCTGAATTAGAAAATTTCTAAATTCTAACCTTTGAAGTCTTATATTGCTGTCATGTCTGGGATGGTGAGCAAAAATGCAAGGATTGCCATGGAACTGTAGCAGGAACCTGTGTTACTTAACCCTCAACCATCCAGGGATGCTGTATATCTGGGTTGGATTCTGCTTTGCTAATAAAATTTTCCAACCTAATACCAGGTCTGTAGTCATATTTAAGAATTATACTGCCGTTATTACTCAGAGACCCTACATATGACCTGCTGAAGAGGTCACATTTAGCGGATGCCCTCATCTAGAGCGACTTACATTCGTATCTCATGTTTTAGCCCAGCTATGGTGGCTTGTTGGACCAGGGCTTCGAACTTACAACCTTCCGATTGATAGACACCTTAACCACTAGGCTACCACATACCCCATTCCACATGTATATAATATACAGGCAGAAGTAAGTGGACACCTGACCATCACACTCCTATGTCGATATATCGATATTGGTCCCCGATTGACATTATAACAGCTTCCACTCTTCTGTGAAGCATTTCCACTAGATTTAAGAGGGTGGCAACAAGAAGTCTAGATACAGGCTGATGTATGATGTGAGAAAGTCTTATGCACCACTGACATTACAGTTCATCAAGGTGTAGAGGTGGGGTTGAGGTCAGGGATCTTTGAGGTTCACATAGTTCTTTCAGAGTTCTTTCTAGATTGAGGAGGTCTGAGGTGCAGTTGGGGTTCCAGTTCATCTCAAAGGTGTTCAGCGGGGTTGAGATCAAGAATCTCTCACTCCCACACCATGTCTTAATGAAGCTTGCTAAGTGCACTGGGGAAAACAGAGAAATCTTAATGCTCTAGCATTATTACAGTTGTGTGACAACTGTAGTGACAAGGTTTGGGGAAGAACCTCATATGGATGTGATGGTCAGGTTTTCACAAACTTCTGGCCATACAGTGTGGATAGATGGATGGATAGATAGATATATCTATATGATATACTTTTAATCATTTTGTTGATTAGCGATAGTAGATGGAAGTGATCATAGCTCAATCCCCCTAAACAAGTGTTGATGCAAATCAAAACTCATATCTTTGTCCACATACCTTAGTATGTCGTACTGAAAGGTTTCACTATTTTCTGTCTTTTTTATGTGCTTCATGATAGTATTGAGCTCCTCTTCATTTCTGGATGTAAACTCCAGTCTGTGCTTTTGGTAGTCGCTACAGTGAGCCTGTCTTAACACAGACACCTGTCCACTGCCTGTAGATTAAAAAACACGATTGAAATTTGTGATTAATAAAAAGAACCAGAATAAAAGATATTATTGAGATGTACATGAGATTAGATTTTAATCAAAACAACCAACCTACGCCTTCTATCAACCAATCATTAAGGCCTCCTCTCATGCTATCCCATGACGTATGAGGTGAGAAGACAGCTATGCCGCTTTCTATAGCTCTGATGGCCAACTGCTGTTTCCAGTCCTTCTGAACAAGGCGTTTAAAAGAACTGAAAAGAGGTGGGTGGTACGAAACGATGAGGTCACATGTCGTTGCATCAGCTTCATCCATTACGTCAACAGTCAGATCGTTGGTGAGCAGGATCGTCTTGATCGGACGCTGTTTGCTCGGTTCCACCAAGAGACCAACATTATCCCAAGATTCAGCCAATGACAGAGGAGCAAGCTGCTCTAGAACTTCCAGAACTGTCTTTAAATCCATCGAGGAAGGAGAGTGAGAAAAAAAACAGGATGAATGATAGGATGTTTTAAAGGCTGCTCTCAGGAAGTTGTGTTTTCTTCGCGGGGCAGTGATTGAGATGAGATTCGACTGAAACAGGCCGAAGAACCTGAAGAAACTTCTCGAGATGTTCATAAACCTAGTAAACATGGATGAGATCACTTCTGTGAAAATATAAACAATGAGAAGATTATATTTTTGGTCAGGATTTTTAAAGGTGGATCAATTAAATTCCATTTATATGATATTGATATGAAATGAAATGTCTTAAAAATGATTGCTGTCTTTCTATTTTTGTGAAACTAACAGCAGTTTGCATGACCAATAACTTTTACAAACGGCTGAATGCAATTTGGCTTCGTGGTAAACATACAGTGCACTACGTCAGGTGCAGGAGCGGTTACCATGAACCCTACGCAGTGCGCGTGGATAGGGATCAAGAAGCGATTTGAGACGAGGCCCTTATTTATGTAGCCCGCGACTACCACTTCCGTTAGCGAGCTTTATATTAGCCTTACAAAAAGCTATTGTTGAATAGACTGTTTGCAGACAAAATGAATAGTATTACCCATACAAAAAACAAACAAGCGTTTGTTTATAGCCTAGGAAATGCAAACTAAAACTGAAATAGCTTTAAATATTGTAATATTAACACCATCTTACCAGCGGTGACACTGCTAACACTTCCGGTGGGCGGGTCTTTCAAAACAACGCCAACTCTCATTGGATGAATAACTGAAAGGCTGAAATACATCTTAAATACAAAAGTCCTCTGTATGACTTATATGATTTTCTTTTTATTATGTTGGCTTTGTAGAGCCAACATTCTGTTTTCCTATTTAAGCTTAGATAAAAATTTATAAAATTTAATGTGGCCTAGGGCTTTCGAGCCACATGCACCAAATTCGGATTTGTTGTAGAACCTGGTCTGAAGTTTGTTGCTATTACTTTTCTAAGCGATCCGAGTACCGGTACTTCCGGTACCGGGTCTCAAAGTGGCCTTTTTTCCCATAGACTCCCATTATAAAATTTGGAAGTTTATAACTCGGCAAGCTTTCGAACGATCTACACCAAACTCGGCCAGCTCCTTTAGGGTGATACTCTGAACAAAGTGTTAAATTGGTGTAAAACTGGCCTTTCGGTTGTGCCGCAGCCCCGCCCCAAAATATGCAAAATCAAAAAAGTTTTTACAACATGGACATGTGACATATCAAAACACTCAGAACAATGAGGGGAACTTCCTCACGTGTATTCTGATAACGTCACATGACATCACGTGATGTCACGTGAAAATCAAAAATTAGCACAACATGAACATGTAACATATCAAAACACTCAGCCCAATGAGGGGAGCTTCCTCAGGAGTATTCGGATGACGTCACCTGCTCGTCTCCACTTGCCTCCAAATGTTTTGGCACCCTAGCTTTCTGTCCACTTGTCTCCAAAAGTAACACTGACCCTTATGCCCACTCGCCTCCAAAAAGCACCGGCCTTTGCGAATACTTGCCTCGTCAAAGCCAACATCAAAGTTTGTCGCGACGAACTTTACAGATCTAGTTATTATTATTATTTAATATGTTGTAAAAAAAAAAATTGTAATGTACAACAGTCATGTATACATTGCATCACAATGAGGCACATTCAAATGATACATTTTGTTTTTTAGATTAAAAAAATGCATATTATATATGTATATGATCATGTTTGGGTATGTTCTGATGGTCCCTGGCTGACTGGGCGTGCCATTAAATCAGCTGTGCCACTAAACCCAGCTGTGCGGCTTAACAGCACTGGGTCATGAAAGAGGCAAGAGCAGATTAATTTGGATTAATAAAATAAACAGCAAGAGTACAGGAACATCCTGGATGTATCACAGTATCTTCTTATAGTGGATAGTTGCCAGTTTGTCTGCATCCAATCACATATTTTACCTTTTACCCTGTTGCTAAATTCTGACAAACGTGCATGGTGCATGACAGATGTGAAAGAGACACCGGATGAAAAACTTATGCTGTAAGCCTCTTAGTAAAATTGGACATTTATATTTTCAGACCACAAGCATAAGTCTAGACTTAATGGTTAAAAAGTTAGAATTTGCACTCTTCATGCAGCAGAATATTGGATGTATACTAGAATGTATAGAAATAGAAGGGGAAAAATCCCACAACATTATTTCCATTTTCTGTCAGCATTTACTATCCCTGATTTGTTTTTGTTTGTTTTTTTTGTTTTGGGTGCACTTGTCTTTAAAGAAAGAAATTGAACAGTGTTAAACCCTGGAAATCCTTGCCTTCGATGATTCTACTAAAAGAAAAAGAAGAAAAACAGCTAAAGTGTGAACTACACGCAGATAATTTGCATGATCTGGTATGCAGATCGAGTAAATCTCCATGTAAATGCAGCTGAGCCACAGCTTAAAGGAGTCTCTGATTTTCAGTGTAGTGATTCTTATTTGGCATAGATTCAGGTTCAGGTTTCTGGGAATCAAATCATGTCTCAGAGGAAGACTGAGCCAGTGGGAAAGCTAAGAGTAGCTGTACAGAAGAAGTGCTGAGATCAGTGGCCATGCTACTGTATAAACGGGGTCATGGCAAGACAAGGGCGGATTAATTTGGATTAATGAGTTGCAGAGAAAGCAGAAATGTCCTGGAATGGGGACATGAAACCCAAATCAAGTGCAAAAAGTGCTAGTATTATCTGCAGTGTTATCTCTTTCTCTTCTGCATGCTTACATGGTGTTGTTTAATTTTTGTCTCTCAAGCCTTGACTGGTGGATAAACATTGACTGTTTGTCATTACATTACAGTTGTATTACGGTTTCTTTTGCCCTTGATGGTTGCCATTGGATTTCTGATCACAGCTAGCCGAATTTCAGATAGCAAAATCAGTGTGTGACCGATTTTAATCACGTATCATTAAGAGAACTTACCTGATCTGTGGTCATTTGATACCTGTGCTTAGATGATGTACTATAAATAGCAGAAAATAGCATAGCACTAAGCATATGTGATAAAAGGTTTGAACGTTACGGATTGTCTGTTAATCCCTCCCCGGTTTTGAATCAGATTTTGGTCTCGGTTTTATTACATGCTCTCAGTACAGCTTTAGTCAGCTACAAGGACAGCCAGATCCAGGACAGTTTGGGATTTAAGTTCTCACTAATCATGCTTTCTGACTGGTGTTAAGGTGATGAGACAGCAGCACTGTTCATGGCTGGCTGGAATTATTTTGTATATTGGTCTGATATCAGTTCTATTGTTTAGTCAGAGTCTGATATCAGTTCTATCCATCAGTCAGTCTGATATCAGTTCTATTGTTTGGTCAGAGTCTGATAGCAGATCAGTTCTATCCATCAGTCAGAGTCTGATATCAGATCTACCCATCAGTCAGTCTGATATCAGTTCTATCCATCAGTCAGAGTCTGATATCAGATCTACCCATCAGTCAGTCTGATATCAGTTCTATCCATCAGTCAGAGTCTGATATCAGATCTACCCATCAGTCAGTCTGATATCAGTTCTATCCATCAGTCAGAGTCTGATATCAGATCTACCCATCAGTCAGTCTGATATCAGTTCTATCCATCAGTCAGAGTCTGATATCAGATCTACCCATCAGTCAGTCTGATATCAGTTCTATCCATCAGTCAGAGTCTGATATCAGATCTATTCTTTAGTCAGAGTCTGATATCAGATCTATCAATCAGTCAGTCTGATATCAGGTCTAACCATCAGTCAGTCTGATTCTATCGTTTAGTAAGAGTCTGATATCAGTTCTGTCCATCGGTCAGAGTCTAATATGAGTTCTATCCAGAGTATGATATCAGTTCTATCCTTCAGTCAGAGTCTGATATCAGATCTGTCAATTGGGGAGAGTTTGATCAGTCCTATTCATGAGTGTGAGGAATAACTCCTTGAGATCCTTGAGAGGATCCAAGGATGACCCCTAGTAACCCATAGTTCTCATCATAGACTCAACAAAGAACCCATGTTCATCTGGGTGACAACGGAGTGTGGTTATAAATAATTCCCTTCTATAACTGTGCAGTTGTGTAACCACGTAGTCTTAACATTTAGTTTATTTTGTTGAAGATATCCCTGCTGAACACTTGAGTGCGACACTGACTGTGGCAATTGCTGTCTTAAAGCTATCACAGCAATTGTAATTAGCAGAGATGGGGGACTCGAGTCATATGACTTGACTCGAGTCAGGCTTAAGTCTCAAATTTGGGACTTGAGACTTGCTTGACAAATATTAAAAAAAGACTCGACTTGACTTTGACTTGACATTCATGACTTGAGACTTACTTGTGACTTGAGTTAAAAGACTCGAAATAGCTTTTTTTTTTTTTAAATCTGTTTTTGAACGCATCGTAATATAACCACGTGACGCAGCAGGCAAGCAGAGCAGTGGCGAAGCCAGAGGGGTGTCCCTGACATCTGATTGGCCACACCAGGTGCCACCCCGAATTTTTATTTGATAGCATTGGAAGTTTGATGCTGATCGACATCTCATTTCACCTATCAAAAGAAGTCTTTGTTTGACGTTTGGTCGTGGCGCCGCTCAACATTTCAAATCCATCAATCAATGACAATAAAGAGTTGAGAGGTAGAGAAGAATACTGTAACAGTCTAATACTAAAACATCAAATTTCAGGAAGTTTTGAGATTAAACATCAGGATTTACCAGAAAAATATTTCGAAAGTTACGTCGCTATATAAATTGACGTTAGACGCTATTAACTGATTAATCAGACAAGAGAGATCGGTTCGTTCATCAGTTTAGCCATAATATACATAAAATACATAATATACCTATAGTTGCCCTGGCCACCCCATGTATAAAACTCTAGTTCCGCCACTGAAGCAGAGGGAGAGCGCGCACTAACTAATAGACCTCAACAGTCGTGAAGAAACATGGAAGGCGCTGCAATAATTAACCAAAAATAATTAAGTTCGGGTACCGGGATTTTGTGATGGACAGGACTCACTGCAGTTTTAGGCTGTGAACAGGCACACCCTCCCCTCTTTGTTCAAGGTAGCGGTAAGAGTTATTTACCATCCCTGCATCAAGTGCACCTGTTGAACGGTGGGGTTCAGCCATGGTGGGGTGATGATGCGACCACATCGCTCACAATTTCGTGACAAACTTATATCAAATTTTATTTTTTGCAAGTGCAATGTAGTGTAAATGTTTATGTGGAAATGTTTTTGCAATAGCACTTATAATTGGTCTTCAGTGTTAGGGTTTGAGTGTGTGTGTGTGTATGTATGTATGTATATATATATATATATATATATATATATATATATATATATATATATATATATATATATATATATATATATATATATATATATATAAACTCAGCGTTGCAAGCACAGCCATATTCTTGTCTCGCATGCACACGCACACACATTCCATTTAAAGGGATAGTTCACCCAAAAATAAAAATTCTGTTACCATTTTCTCATCCTCATGATGTTACAAACCTGTATAAATTTCTTTGTTTTGATGAACACACAGATATTTTGAGGAATGTTTGTAAACAAACCTTTCATGAGCCCCATTCACTTCCATAGTGGGGAAAAAAGAATACTATGGAAGTGAATGGGGCTCATGAATGGTTTGGTTACAAACAGTCCTTAAAATATCTACATGTGTGTTCATCAAAACAAAGAAATTTAAACAGGTTTGTAACATCATGAGGGTGAGAAATGATGACAGAATTTTAATTTTTAGGTGAACTATCCCTTTAATATTAATAAATTATACTCACCCCAATCTCTCTCTCTCTCTCTCCCCAATAGTTAATTCACTTCAAGGTTTGTGTTCAATAATTTACATTTTTTGGTTGACGTGATTGTTGTTGTTATTCTGTTGTTAAAAAGGAAGGATCTAATTTAAGGATGTGTTCATGTCCCATTAAAAGGGAATGCCTGTTCAAAAAATGCCATTTGGTTGCATAGAAACCATTGTACTTTTTTATATATATACTTTTCCATGGTCTTCTGCCATGTTTGTGGCATATTGAAACTTTTCATGCTTTTATGTTGGCCTTATTTCTGTTACATTTACATCTTAGGTTTTGTTGTTTTGATTTTTATTCATTTTTAGATTTTTATTGTATTTACAACTCACCTGTATGTGGACACCTTTTAAAAATAAATGCATATAATCATTTTTGTTGCAAATAAAACTCAGAGTTTTAAATACTGAAAATACCATATATACTGTAGATTTAACTTTGTTTAATATATACATTTAGTTAAATCATCAAGCATCTGTATGACTTGCCAGTGACTTGCTTGACTCAAGCTACGACTTGACTTGACTTGCTTGACATAAAGCAGTGACTTGACTTGACTTGACTTGACTTGACACTCACAAAAATTGACTCGGACTTGCTTGAGACTTGAAGGTTAAGACTTGAGACTTACTTGCACATGTGTGACTTACTCCCACCTCTGGTAATTAGCCATTGTATCAAAACTGATTATACCAAATGCACTCCAATGCCATTTTCATGAATTTTTAGTGGTACCATCCACAGTAGTCTCACAAATCTTTAGGCTGTCCACCCAGGGCTTTCCACAACAGCAGCGAGTACCACATACAATAATTTAAAGATGACCTAAAATGAGTCCTTATTAAAATGTTGGTGTAGGGAGGATGAAACAGAAGGATGCTAGCTACCTATAAATCCTGGATAAATATCTGTATGTGAAAAGTCTCACTGTCATATTACATACTGCCCCCTGGCAGTTAGGAGGTATAAAACCTCCTGATTTCTTCTGCTGGCTTTATCACTGGATACATACTCACATCAGAGTCTAATGAATATTTAAATGCAGTTCATTTATTAATAAATGTTGTCCTGGATACAGTATATTATCAACATAGAATATGATATATGCAATTTTGAGTCTCATATAATGGTATTTTAAAAACAACAAAAAACAGCCTTTTAAGACTTTTGCATAGTCGAAAATGTGTTTAGATGTGCATTGATTCAGAGAAGTGACAAACTTAAGGAAAAACCTGAACCTATGATTGCAAAGACTGAGATGATTCCAGACAAGAGGAGATTTTGGATCATTAGCATTTCAAATACCAAACTACATTCCTCTATCTTTACCTGTTTTCCATCCTCGTGACTTTCACACCATCTAGTCAGTTCGTTCCAGCTTCCTGAATTATTACTAAGTTTAAAGCTCCAAATTCTGCATTCAATTTACAACAGAAACCAAGGAACGTAAGAAGTAAAAAAAAAAAAGCTATAATAGCTAGCATGCTAGTAAGTTTTAAGATAAACGCTAGCTGAATGCTAATAGCTTAGCCCTATAATCTGCCCTGCTGAATACAACATGTACATAGTAACAGACTGATTATAATGATCTGATTTAGGTCTTATTCTCACTGTAAAAGATTAGACGAGTTATACATTTTGATCAACTCCTTATACACAGTTATACAAATCCCGTCTATGGTTAATCGAGGAAGGGCTGAGAAAATGTAGTGAGGAAGAAGATGAAAACTGTTATGGGAAAGAAAGTAAGGTGCAGACTGATAAAAACAAAAAACAATTAAACAGGACAGTAATGCTACTGTGTCGTCACGTCTCACTTCCGTACCTCTCTCAACAGCTTGACATCATCTTCACAAACTCTGCAAAAAAAATAAAAAACAAAATGATCCCATTTTATCCCATTAGTGATATTTCTCATGATGGAAATGATGAACAATGGCTGTTGTTAGTTCACACCTTCAAAGTCTACAGTTCCATCACCGTTGTCATCGACCTCTCTGACCACGGCGTCGATCTCTTTGTGACTCATGTTTTCCCCCAACAGCTTATTCATAGCTAACTTTAGCTCTTCTGTCGTGATCTCTCCGTCGTTGTCCATGTCAAACTGCAGAAGAAGAACAATTACTACGTACAAACTGAAATATTGAGAGACTTGCACATGAAATGGAGATGGAGTATTTTTCTCGTCCAAAATTGACTAGAGCCTTTGTTTAACAATAAAAAACTTTGATAAAAACTTTTATTAAACTTTGTTTAATACTCAAAAAACACAGACATTAAATTATATTACATCCCATGAACAAGACAGACTAGCCCATGGCCACATGCTAGTATCTCATGGTTTTGCTAACTTGATGGTGCCTGAAGTCAAGCCAAGACAAGGAACGCTAGTCTAGGTCTAGGGTTGAATGCAGAACCCAATGTCAGAAATTCAGGCTGTGTAATGTGATTAAAAGTGGAAGTCATTTTGTTGAATTAAACCAAACTTGGAGCCATGAAGGTGTTTATTGTTCATCCAGCAATATACTGACAACACATGGACTTGTCTTAAATATTTTTTGAGAGCAGTCCTTATTTTCTATCCCTGATTTGTTTAGGCTTAAAAGGAAGTGCTTTGGTTTAGATGCTTTCTAATATTTTAATCAAGAATAATCTGGCAACCTAGGAGGCATAAGATACCTTTATAAACTGAATGTTGACCTAAGCAGGATACCCAGAACTTTCCCTGCAAATCACCCAATCTGACATACTCACATTACACATACACAACCTTACAGATATTTACAGCTTTTCTTCTGACCTGTTTGAAGGCATCCCTCAGCTCTTTCATGCCAATCATGCCAGCTGTTTCAGCCAGGAGTTTTGGTGCCATCAGTTCAACAAAGTCTTCAAAATCCACCTGTCCTCCCACTGCAAGCCAGAAAGTCACAAATGTATTAAAATAGAATTCAATAGTATTTTGATTTGAAAAAAAAGGAAGGCTATGAATATTTCTCTACTATTGTCACAAGCACCGCAAGCGTATTTTGTATTTTGTAGATGAACCAATGCTGAGTTAAGTCATGTCCAAATCATACATTAAGATGAGTTCAGGCCTGAACAAATCACACACACTTTTTGAGATAAGACATGTACTGAACATGAACTAATGAAGAGTTAAGGCATGTACTAATTAGGCTTTGAAGATTAGTTAAGGCATGTACTAATTACGCTGTAAAGCTGAGTTAAAGCATGTACTATTCAGGCTCTAAAGATGAATGAATCATGCATTAAATATGAGTTAAGGCATGTACTAATTACATTGTAAAGAAGAGTTAAGCCATGAGCGAATCATGCATTAAAGATGAGAAAAGGCATGGACTAATCACAAACTAACGAAGAGCTTAGCCATGTACTAATCACAAACTAATAAAGACCTCATATTTACGAATCTTATAAATTTGTGCATCATGCAACAAGACACTAGTAAATTTACGGTTCATATTGATATTCTGTCCAAGTTCAATCAGCTCCATCTCCGTAGGCATGTAACCCATAGTTCTCATCAGGTTGCCCAGATCTTTACAGCTGATCAGTCCGTCCTTGTCCTTATCAAACTCTTCAAAAGCCTCACGCAGCTCTGCAGAGAGACACAAACACTCAAATACTACAGGAATCCAATCACCTTAAACGTACAAGAGATATTAGCGCTCGTAAACTTGATAACCAAAACCACGTACAGCTTGTCCAACGTACAGCTCACCTCAGAGATACATTTCATACATACTTACTCTACGTACATAAGATGAGCCAATCTTATACACTACTGTGAATAAGTCACATGCAAAGAAATGCTTTAAGGTCAATAATTAAGGAAATGATTTGTTTCTGGTTATAAAACAATACTATACATACAGTATTAAGTATTTTAGTATTCAGTATTACAGGGACTTAAACTGGGGTCTAGGCATAGTGACTTCCTTTCTCTTACTCTGTGAGATAACTAATTTAGGAATAGATCAAATGCTAAAATGGAAATTTACCTTCAATCTCATCATCTGCCAGTTCTCTCTCCTGAAAAACAAAACGGGTTCGAAGTTACGTTCTATATCAGGAACTCTAATTCACAGTATGCATGAATAAATTGGTGCAAATTGGTGTAAATTGTGTCTTCTTGGACGCATAGAAATATCTTATATATGCGTTTGTAATAGTCTCTCAGATGGATCTCAAAATTATATAGTCGTTGCTGGAATGTGTTTAGAACCCTGTTAAACATGCAGAACATTGAAACAGTCGTAGATCATCCAGCTAACAAAATCTGTAAACATCTGTGATGTGAAGAAGCTTATTCAAAGTAGAACTAAACAAAAAAATAAATGCTATTTCTAGGATCTCTCTTACAGACAGATAAAGTCTGTACATATCTTATGATTCTTGTACAGAATCAGATAAAAATATTTAATATTTACAGGATGCAAATTGTTTAAAGATGTGGAATTACTTACAATCTTCCCTCCTCGTATGAAGATGCAAGCAGTCATGGCTTTGAGGTAGATGAGGTTTAGCTGAACTTCAAGACGTAGTAAGAGCTCAGAGTTAGGTCCTATTAAAAAAAAGTTATTAGCACTCTATTTGTAACAAAATTAGAAACAGTTTACTATTACTGATATGTTAGAGTATAATAAGTGGATCATGACTTTTTAAATTTTATTTACATCATAATGCATTCAAATAGACTTTATCTATCTCACCTAGCTTCAAGACTAACATATATAAAACTCCGCTGAATCTCCTTTGCTGAACTGTCCTCCCTTGTTCTCCTGTTGTCTCTCGTCTCTGCTTTGACGGGTGTGTGAGTGGTTTCTAAAATGTGTGTTTCTGGCAAATAGGAGAGCAGGATGAAGAGGAGGAGGAGGAGCAAGAGGGGACACGATGACATGATCTACCATCGGATCAGTGCGGTGAGTACATACAGTTTGTAAATATGATGTAAGTTATGTTATAGATATATACAATTAAACATATTCAATTCAATTGAATTGAATTCAGTTTTATTTGTATAATGCTTTTAACAATGGATATTGTTTCAAAGCAGCTTTAGAGAACATAAGAAACATAATACAAAAAGTTTAATATTATACAAAGATTAATATAGTACAAAAAGCTCAAGATTAATATTAGACTTGTATTTAAATGTGTTTTTATACCTACTGAACCAGCCTGAGGTGACTGAGGTGACTGTGGTGAGGAAAAAATCCCTGGAAGAGGAAGAAACCTTGAGAGGAACCAGACTCAAAAGGGAACCTCATCCTCATTTGGGTGACACTGAAGGGTGTGATTGCAGATACACAGTCTGACAATTGTGTACTGATGAGGAGGTTGTTGTCCTCACTTGGAGTTGGCATCTCCCCTTAGAATGTTAGAATACTTCAAGAAGCAGAGTCCAACTGGAGCTGGTACATCTCTGGATGCCTCAGGATCCTAAAAGGGTTGGCCTCACCTCAAAGAAGGTCTGAAATCTTCATGACATGGAACACAACTGGAGCTGGAACAATCACTAAATATACAAATATACTAGTTTAAACAAGTCTCTAACTGTGGAAGATGTTGTGAGTTTATGTGGGTATATGACTTTTAAATTCTTCCTAGAGAAGACAAGCATGAGATGAAATGTGCAAATCAGTGAAGGAACAGTTCAAGCGAGTCAAGAGGGTTTTGTCAAGTAGGGTTTTGAAGATGGTCTGGAGACTGTAAACCATTGGTGGAGTAGCAGCAATGTTGCAAGGATGATCCTGTACCTTCTGTCAGATGGTAGGAGAGAGAGAGAGTCCATGAGATAGATGATCAGGCTCGTCTGCAATACTAGTGGCTTTGTGGATGAAGTGGTAGTTGTATGATTGTGGCGATGGTGGCCAGAAAGTACCCTGATCGTCTTGTCAGCTGTTCTCACAATCCGCTGTGGGGTCTTGCAGCTAACCTGAACCCTGTACCACATAATGAGATACCTGGGAGGATGCTATCTTTTATCTGTCTGTATAGGTTGTTGGGGATGGATTTTGGTGCTCTTCAGCCTCTGCTGGAAGTGTCTGCAGACAGACAGAGTATTTAGTCAGTAGGACTTGGTAGTGGTCTTCAGCACTGAGATGTTTTACTGACCTCACCAGGACAAGCTCTGCATTACTTTTCTCTATCATAAAAAATGTCATTGGACAGTAAACCTATACGGTGTGTATATGTGTGATGCATGTATATTGAGACCATGTGAATTTCCATAGCCTTCTTGTTGGTTCAAATCTAGGCTAATCTAATCCAGGTCAACTCTGACCTCTCTGCCATTTAATGATCAGTCCAATTTTACATTCACATTTACATTTACATTTACAGCATTTGGCAGACGCCCTTATCCAGAGCGACGTACATAAGTGCTTAAATCTCTAACATTGAATACATTAATGCTGGCTCACTAAGTTACATACTTAAGATACCATGAGTTTAAAACATTTGTTCAAAGTTACAATGAAAGTGTCAAAGGTGTGTTTTTTTTTTTTTTTTTTTTTTTAAAATGCAAAAGATAATGAAAGAAGTGCTAGTTGAAGTGTTTCCTGAATAAGTAGGTCTTCAACCGCCGCTTGAAAATAGCCAGTGACTCAGCTGTCCGGACCTCTAGGGGAAGTTCGTTCCACCACCTTGGTGCCAGTACAGAGAAGAGTCTTGTAGTATACTTGCCTCTTACCCTGAGAGATGGTGGAACCAGTCGAGCAGTGCTGGTAGATCGGAGGGTGCGGGGTGCAGTGCGAGGAGTTATGAGGGCTTTGAGGTAAGAGGGAGCTGGTCCATTTTTGGCTTTGTAGGCCAGCATCAGTGTTTTGAATCTGATGCGTGCAGCTACCGGAAGCCAGTGGAGGGATCGCAGCAGCGGGGTGGTATACAAATACAATGAGGCCTCATTAAATGCAATAATATCAGGAACACAAGTGTTATAGTGGAAATAAATAACTTAATGAAAAGCCTAAGATCAAAACTGTAGGTGTGTGTGTGTGTATATATATATATATATACAAATTACCGACTTAATGCAAGTTATACATGGTATTGCACACACCATTATTGATGATATTTGGAGCAATATTACATGTAATTGTTAAACTTGATTCTCTTACATATACATTTGCTTTTAAGCCTAATTATTAATTTTGATTATGATGTGATTGTGACAGGGGCGTGGGAAGAGGTTTCAGGTTGGGGGTGCTGAGTTTTTTCTGTCACCACTTTTGAATAAGAAACAATATCAAGGCTATAAAACTCTGTTAATCACAAAAGTTTCAGTGAGAAGTTGAGAACACTCGTTTAAACAGTGCATACACTCAAACTTGACTGCACATCACATTCATCACACTTTAATGATACTGCTTTAATCGTAATGCAAAGACCGGTCATCGGGACATAAGCTGTCATATACAATAAAATAGCCTGCGCAGCGACAGGAAATATAATTTAAGACCCCTAGACCAGGGGTGGACTTGCGCTCAGGAGTTTTTTTTTGGGGGGGTTTTTTTGAGCGGCGTGTGGACAAATTCTTTCAACGCACACACTATTTTATTTCTTGATAACAGACCGCTGCGAACTATAACACACCATTGCCATGAAAAACAGCGTTGCCATGGACACACAGGATTCTAAATGTAGAGACGGAGCGCACTATTTTCTTTAGCGGAAACAATACAATTGTTTTTAAATCAATAAACTTCTTTTTAAATCATTATTTTGTGTCAAATTATTGATTTATTTGGTAGGTAGCAATATAATAAGCGGGATCCGTTTCGCGGACCTGTAACTTGAGCAACAGCGAAGCCGCGAACTTCGTGAATATTTTAAAGGCGTAACAGCTGATGAAAAAGCAGAGACAATTGTAGACGAAAATGAAGAGAGATTTTATCTTAGTTTTTATTTTATACAAAACATTTTCGTCTTGTCTTTTTTCGTCAACAATAATGCATGTTAATTTAGTCTTAGTCAGCGTTTTTGGACAGTGGTGCAGTCTTGTCATCGTCTCGTCTTAGTCATGAAAAAAAAGGTTGTTGACGAACATTTTGTCTCATCTCGTCTGACGAAATTAACACTTCTGAGAAGGTATAATGAATGTCCGTATTATGATCGAGGATCGCAGGGGTTCCTGTTAAAGGGGGACAAATTCTCCAGAACATATTTCCACTCTGCAATTCTCACATTCTCACTAATCCCCACAATGTCCTCTAACAGACCTTCCACCTGCTGAAAAACTCTTCCTGCTTGGTTACATAAATGCATGATTGCACTTCATTAATCCTCAGCTTTGGCCTTGAGGACTGTGATACAGGTTTTTTATTATATTTAGCAGTCCAACTACAGGTGAGATGAGAAAAATGGGAAAGGCTAATTGTATACACACTAATTAAATACTAATTGTGTCATTATATAATAATGTAATATATAATAATGGATTTCTGAAGAAATTCGCTTTTTATCACTGCATTATTCAAATATTCAGCAAATAAAAAGAGCTACAATAAACGATGGTTAGCACTCATGCAACAGCTACTACTACATTTCCCAAAATTCCCTGTTGCGGATATTCCTCTTCTCTTCCTGGTTACGTTTCAACTGTCAAAAGAAACAATTAGTGAAAAACAGAGATGTATTTTCATAATGCACGGTAAGGCACTTTTATTGACATTTTAAAATAATAATAATTGAAAAAAAACTAACGTTCTTATAGTAGTTAAGAGCATAGTTAGCATAGCTTATTTAGCTAAGTGTTTGTTTACATTCAGTAGTTTCAAATAGTTACCAAGTAGTTACCGACTTACTCGTTAGACGTTCAGACAACGTGGGACTCTTTCTAAAGGATATTAAGGTCTTAATTGGCCCAGTCTTGACGTTTCAGCTTGTGTGTCTTGTTCAGTGGTGGTCGTTTTTCAGCCTTTCTTACCTTGGCCATGTCTCTGAGTATTGCACACCTTGTGCTTTTGGGCACTCCAGTGATGTTGCAGCTCTGAAATATGGCAAAACTGGTGGCAAGTGGCATCTTGGCAGCTGCACGCTTGACTTTTCTCAGTTCATGGGCAGTTATTTTGCGCCTTGGTTTTTCCACACGCTTCTTGCGACCCTGTTGACTATTTTGAATGAAACGCTTGATTGTTCGATGATCACGCTTCAGAAGCTTGGCAATTTTAAGAGTGCTGCATCCCTCTGCAAGATATCTCACTATTTTTGACTTTTCGGAGCCTGTCAAGTCCTTCTTTTGACCCATTTTGCCAAAGGAAAGGAAGTTGCCTAATAATTATGCACACCTGATATAGGGTGTAGATGTCATTAGACCACACCCCTTCTCATTACAGAGATGCACATCACCTAATATGCTTAATTGGTTGTAGGCTTTCGAGCCTATACAGCTTGGAGTAAGACAACATGCATAAAGAGGATGATGTGGTCAAAATACTCATTTGCCTAATAATTCTGCACTCCCTGTATTAAATCTAATCTAACCCATCTAATCTAATTTGATCTATATTGCGACATGATAAATGTGTCCCAAGAGAGGAACCAGATGCAAAAAGTGCAGTCATGTAAACAGGAACATATGAGCAACTTAGAAAGCATGATCATCAGAGCCATTTCTGTTCATTCATTCATTCATTCATTCATTCATTCATTTTCTACCGCTTATCCGAACTACCTCGGGTCACGGGGAGCCTGTGCCTATCTCAGGCGTCATCGGGCATCAAGGCAGGATACACCCTGGACGGAGTGCCAACCCATCGCAGGGCACACACACACACACACACACACACACGACAATTTTCCAGAGATGCCAATCAACCTACCATGCATGTCTTTGGACCGGGGGAGGAAACCGGAGTACCCGGAGGAAACCCCCGAGGCACGGGGAGAACATGCAAACTCCACACACACAAGGTGGAGGCGGGAATTGAACCCTGACCCTGGAGGTGTGAGGCTAACCTGCTAACCACTAAGCCACCATGCCCCCCATTTCTGTTCATTCATTCATTCATTAAAATGTAAGTCTAATTAAAAAAGCAACTGTTCTTAGGAGCTGTAGTAATTAGGATAGCAAAAGGAAGAACAAATACAGATATCCTTGTGGTTTCTTTGTGGTATCATCCAAAACTGAAGTAGGGCATCAGGATGGGTCGGACAGGATCTTGAGCTTGTTCCAGGAACACTGGGTTTGAAATGGGAATACACTCTAGATGAGATGCCTGTGAATTACAGAGCACACACACAATATTAATGCATAATTTAATGTTGATAATCCACCAGCATGTTTCAAGGCAGCAAGTATATATGTATATTTAGACAACAAACCTAAATCTCCTGGAATCCAAAATCCTAAAACTCCCTGAATCCAAAAACCTGAAAGTCCCTGAATACAAAATCCTGAAAGTCCCTGAATCCAAAATCCTGAAACTCCCGGAATACAAAATACAGAAACTGCCTGAATCCAAAATCCTAAAACTCCCTGAATCCAAAATAACAAATCTCCTGGAATCCAAAGAGAACTCATCTTCTTGTGTGTGACATTGAATAGTGAGATTCTAACTCATTATAGCATGCATGTGTAAGTGTGTGGAAAGGATTTTTAGTTTAAGTTTAGATCTTTCATGTTATCGGTTGCATGCTTGAGATGATTAGCATAAACTGGGTCAGAGACAACCATCTCTTGTGTTCTTCCGCAGCATCGCATGTGCTTGTGAAAGTGAATAAGACGGCCACAGTGGGACGCTTCTCCTCATCCGGCGATGGAGGATTTCAGACGAACCTACCAGCGGCTGTGTAAGGAAGCAGACTTGGAGCCCCAGGAGTCGGTCTTGGCTCAGCTGCAGGAGGTCCGAGCCACAGCCAGCAGCAGCAAACTGGACCTAAGCGGCCAGAGCCTGACGGTGGAATCGTGCTCCATGCTGGGCAAGGCGCTGCAGAATGACACGCTTTTCACTCAGCTCATCCTCAGCGACTGCATGCTCAGCGAGGAAGGTGACTAATTAATCTGTCTAGACACATCTAACAAGCACATACAACGGTTGAGTAGAAAGTTTTCAGCCTTCGTATATGGTTTCTGGAAAAATAAGGAACATGTTCCTTAAATCAAGAAGCTGAAATGGAAAGTTGATATACAGTGCCTTGTGTAAGTATTCCCCTCAACAAACATTTCTAGTTCTCCAACCTTGGACTACGTACTTGTCGTCCTGAAGACTTTTGCATTCAACCGTGTTTTGCAGACTTAGCTGACACATATGTTATGTCACCATGTCTGTCATTCACAGGCACTAAGCTTCTCCTGAAAGGCCTGTGTTCCAACACCACAGTAAAACTGCTGGATCTTAAGGTAAACATTGGCGTTCACAAGGTAATGCTGTCTGTAATGGATCAGTCCGATCTTGACGCTGGACGCATTTGTATGTGTCTTTCTGTTTTTAGGGAAACAACTTAAGAGGTGCCGGAGCAGAAGCTTTGGGGAAGCTATTGGTAAGAAACAAGACTTTGCAAAGGTGAGTGTACAGGGGTGTATTTACGAGCATGCTTTAATAATCCCGTACTTGGTTTTGTTAAAATTTGTCCTGTTGCATTTTTTAATCCCCTTTTCAGACTGGTGTTGGAGTGGAACGCTTTAGGGATGTGGGACGAAGGCTTTTCCGTTTTCTGTGAAGGTCTGGCTTCTAATAATTCTCTTATTCAGCTGGACCTGCGCAACACCCAGATCAACCATCAGGGAGCAGCTGAGATCGCGCTGGCCTTGAAAAGGAACTCTGTCCTACGAGAGATCGGTGGGTGTTGACCTGTAGACACGGCGATCATTTCTCTGTGGTCCGGGTCCTAGAGATTAATCCCGGTGTCCCCGTTGCATTGCCCTGGTTTTAGACTCAAAAGAAGTCTGTTCTTGTAGGAAAATAGTTGTCTGGTCTTTTTCTGAGTAACAAATATTATTGTTTTTCTGAACGCAGACCTGCGATGGAATAACATCGGCCTGCTAGGGGGCCGCTCGCTGCTAGAAGCTCTACAGCAGAACCGCACTCTCGTCCAGCTTAGCATGGCCGGCAACAACATCCCCAGCGACGTCCTCAAAGCCATCGGTCAGACACCGGTTCTAATACAACAAGATGTGAACAATTTCCCAAATTTCCCAATGGAATCAATAAATGTCTGAAAATTCAGGAAGCAATCAGAGGACAACCACATATTACATAGCTTTATTTATTAAAAAAATATTAGACTCCAAATGGTTAGAGTTGTAATAAAATGTGTTTGATTCTTGTCTTTACAGAGCAATCTATGGATCACAACGCAGACAGACGTTCGACCCTGCGCCAAAGCCACAGCAAGTCTCAGGTGCTCAGTAAAGAGATCCAGATCCTCAAAGAGGAGAAGAACCGTCAGGTTACCGATCCTGAGAGAAGGGGCTCTAAATCCTGGTCAATTTTTTTTTTTACCTTTCAGGAAGAATTTGTAACACTTTGTCCTGCTCTGTTTCAGTTTCTAAGTCTGATGGAAACCATTGATAAGCAGAGGGATGAGATGGGGAGGAGCAGCAGGTCAGATGTTATTACGCTTTAATGATGGCCCCAGTGAGATGAATTAAAAATATTAGACATGGGATTTCACGGGAGGGGGAGCCTGTGCCTATCTCAGGCATCAAATGAGTGAGTGAGAGTGAGAGACATGGGATTTCTTATGTCTGATTCAGATCTTCATCAGTACGCCTGGGGCAGCTACAGGAAGCTCTGAGCGAACGTAAATCAGCCGTGAATTCCCTCACAGCCAAGTAAGCAGAACACCCACACAAACACACACACACACACACACACACACACACACACGATACCTTCTCAAACAGCAGGTTCTCTTCAGATACCTGATCAGACATGATGTTTATTTGCTTTTCGCTTGTGCAGGTTACAGATGACTGAAGCTGCTCTGGCTCTGTCTGAGCAGAAGGTCAATAACCTGGGAGATCTTCTGACAAAAACAAAAATGGAGAAGACCGAGCTCATGGACGGGCATTCCAGAGAGCTGAAGAAACAGCAAGAGGTTTTTTATTTCTTTTTTTTAATCATTTTTTTTATAGGATAAATCAAATTATTTCAGCGCACCGGTGAATTCTGGTTTCTGATTGGCTGATCTTTGGTTGTTGTTGTTGGTTTTTTTTTAGGACAGTATTCAGCGCGAAGGGAAGTTTTTGAGGGAAGTGAACAGTCTGACCAAAAAGAACCATCAACTGAAGAACAAGGTGCAGAGCTTGAGGGTTAGCACTGAGTGTTAGATAGTATTGGAGGAGGTAGGGTGTATTTTAACATCTGTGTCCTCTGCGCACAGCTGGAGGAGGCTGAGCAGCGCTGCAAAGGTCAACAAGAGCAAATCTTTGAGTTAAAGCAGGAGCTGACCAACGCCACCGCAGAGCTAAAATTACGCCTGTCCCAAGCTGAACGTAGCGTCTCACACACACACACACACACACACACACACACACACACACACTCACACTCACACACACAAACACGCTTATTTTAACGTAAAACTTTTTCATGTCCATTTTCACTAGAACGCCTGGACACGGAGAAGAGAAGATCCAAACAAGCTCTCGAAGACATGGACAGTTTGCGTCAGAAAGAGGTGGGTTTTGAAGTTCAGTCGCTCACGTCACACGACGTCTCACGTCACACGTCACACACACACCAGAGCGTTCTCAGTATACACCAAACGAGGCAGTGAACCTCTCCGACGTGTGTTCTCATGTAGGTCGATCGTGTCAATAAGCAACTGGAGGAGACAGAGAGAGCTCTACAAGAGCGGATTCTCAAACTCGAGGGCCAGCGGATTCAGCTGGAAGAGGTATTACATCATCAACTCCTCTTTTAAACCAAACATCAGTAAGATCAGTCCAACATTAAGATCAGTACAAACTTCTCAAGGACTTCTTTAGGACTCTCTCCGTTCCACTGATACTGGTCTACTTTCTATTCCTCGCACATCCATGTCTTAAAGGTAGGGTCTCTGATATTTGAGAAATGCTTCTGAAAACTGCGTTAGGCCACCAAACAAAACAAAAATCAAAACAAATGTGTGGCCAATGAGCAGAAAGGGGCGGGTCTTGTCAATATGGGCGGAGAGAGTGTTCAGTGCGCATGTGTGCATGTGCGCATATTCACAGAGTGGAGTTTCCCGAGTCAATAACTCCTGAGCTAAACGCTGTTACTAGCAAAACACGGTTGTAGCTGCCTCTCTACATTACTACGATAGAAAAGAGGTGTTATTTGTGTAGTAACAGCATTTAGCTCAGGAGTTATTGATTTGGGAAACTCCAATCTGTGAATATGCGGCCAACTTCCTGCTCCTTCAGTTCTCTCGAGCGCTGGAAAGCTGATCCTATATTAACACGGGTCCTACTTCTTGCCTTATCCTAAGCCTTTCTTCGCTTTCTTTCTTTATTTTTATCCTCCATGTCAATGTTAAAACCGCTTTATGCTAATGTCACACACGGGCACTGAACACTCTCTCTACACATATTGACAAGCCCCACCCCTTTCTGCTCATTGGCCACACGATTGTTTTGATTTTTGTTTAGCTTGTCGTCCCGACTCAGTTTTCTGAAGCATTTCTCAAATATCGGAGACCCCACCTTTAAATGTTTATCAAGATCTCCAAAGCCACCATTTCAAGCTTCATTCCCGGGATATTAAACGGTCCGTTTAGCTTCTGGACATGAACTGACTGGAAGCCTATTCGTTCAGTCTTCATTGTGAGTGGCTGAACCCTAGCGGAAGTCAGTTGAGAACTGAAATGTTTGACAAAACAGGGATTTTGACCTGCGAATCTGATTTTTTTCCGCCACGCAGGAGCTGAGCCGAATGAAGGCTGCTATGATGACGGAGAGGGTTCAGGCAGAAGAGGAGCTCGGGAGAGTGCGTGCTCAGGCGCGCCTGGAAGAGGTATGGACCTTTAGAAACATAGGGAAGGCTAACACACCCGGATAATCTGAACTGAGGTTCTTTAAAGCCAGATGTAAGAAATCACCTCAGGATGTATTATGTGTATAATCATAATTCCAAGAATCTTCCATCACTTCAGCTAAACGACTTGTACTCGACTTCATTTTTCTCTCTTAAAGTAACAGCTGTAAGTGATTAAACATGAATAAAAGCCTTTTTCACCTGAAATCATAGCACATTAATGGCACGTAACACTTTTTCCCCTCAGAGTGAAGCATGGTGGTGTTAGCATGAGATTTTGTTTTCCTGTTTTTATGAAGTATAAAATTACTGTAGATCGAAAGAAATCTCCTGAAGATGCATCACATCTGATCGTCACAACTACAAGCATCTTATGAATGTTTTTATACAGTATACAAATATAGTTGTTTCTCTCTGTATCACCCCGAAGCAGCAGCATTTGAACAGCATGGAGGAGAAGCTACGGAGCACGCGTCAGTCACGTGACGAGGCTCAGAGCCACTGCACGCAGCAGAAGCAGACCATCACCGAGCTGCAGAGCCGAGTAGGCCAGCAGAGCATTGAGACTGATGCCCTGCGGCGCAGGATAGAGGAGCTGCAGCAGGTGCGGCGCTAATGACGGAGTCACAATGTAAACATAAAGACGGATGACAGATTTAAGGAAAAAACACCCAACCCATCAGAACAACTGTGGAACTGAACAATTCTATCTAAAGATTTGCTATTTTCAGTTTATAGAAATCTATTTTGTTACCCTGTTTGGCCCAAATCCATATGATGGACCATCTTCATGGGAAGTCATGGCCTAATGGTTAGAGAGTCTGACTCCTAACTCTAAGGTTGTGGGTTCGAATCTCGGGCCGGCCACTACTGAGGTGCCCATGAGCAAGGCACCGAACCCCCCAACTGCTCCCTGGGCGCCGCAGCATAAATGGCTACCCATTGCTCCGGGTGTGTGTTCACGGTGTGTGTGTGTACTTTGAACAAATTCTGAGTATGGGTCACCATACTTAGCCGTATGTCACGTCATATTCACTTTTCACTATTATCTTTCTACTTTCACTAAAGGACCACAATCACAACTTTTACTTCTTTGACAGACAGACAGCTGTAAGAATGGCAGTAAGAAAAGTAAGAAAGAAAACGTAACGTTTTTGGCTGTGAGTGAAGCATGGTGGTGGGAGCATCATGTGCGCTACTCTCATTAGATGTATACTGTAGGTTGCACCCAGGTTTTCTCACGTTCATGCAGAATGAATTATCCTGCACAGACTCTGAAAGTTAACGAACATGGACAGGACAAAATATTTTCACAAAATGAGGTTTTCTCCAGCAAAGAGTGGAAATGCTTTTTTTTGTTTGTTTGTTTATTTAGAGCCCTTTAAAAACCTGCAGGTTTATATGGAATTATGCACTATAACAGCATCCATAAAATAAATACTTCCTTAATTAGTATAATCCTCAAAAGCCGATTATGTTAAAGTTACAACTTTGCTGTCTATCTAACACCACGTCATTATTGCTTCCTTCCACCGTCCTCATCCTCAGGAGCTTGCTGGGAAAGAGCAGGAGAAGGTGGCGGAGGTGACACGGGTTAAGGTCGAGCTGCAGGAACAGATCGGCCACTTGCAAGCCGAGAGGACAGCACAGAGCGGGTTAAAGGAGAAGATCGCTGCTTTGGAGAGGGAGATGAAGGGTAACAGTTCACAGCTAAAATATTGTAGCTTATCAAATAGTGTTTTTGTTCTCAAATAGAAATGGTGAAATGTAGAAGACTTTGCAATGTTAAGAGTTTGCATAAAGTGTTTTAATAACCAATCAACTGAGGCTAAGCTAGCATCTTTTCTTCCTGGAACAGCACTTCATACCACTCACCGAGAGGCTCTTTTAGACAAAGAAAGCGAGATCTCGTCTCTACAGGAGCGCCTGCGCATGCGGGAAGCGGAGATCCAGCGTATCCGCGAGGACGAGGCGCAGAGAGCCAGTTTGCTTCAGAACGCCATCCTCACTTACGTTCAAGGTTCCACTATCGGACAGTACAGCTCAAAAAAATGACTCTTGCTCAATCAGTAATCAAACCTACCGAATTCCTTCACTGTGTCTGAGGTCATTTTAAAAGCAGAGGAGTAATACGTTTTTATTCAAAATGAAATTTTTATTTTTAACAAGTAAATCGTTTACAGCAACCTTCCAGTATCTCAGGAAAAGCAAAAAGAAGTAAATCCCAGCACTCTCAAAGTTTTTTTTTAAAACTCGATTTGATTTTATTTGTTTTCTATAATAAAATCTTTGCAAAAAAATGTCGTAAATGTCCATTTTCCTGACAACAAAATATCAAAGCACACTTGTAATACTGTTGGTACAAAAGAACCCATTTACTGCTAAGGTCAAATCTTGAATGATACACTCTTTGTCCACTTTATTATGAACATCTATACACGTGTATATCAACCATTCAGTTTAGAGTGGAGTGGAAGGTGTTAGACTACTGAGTTTGAATCCCAGGTCTGCTAGGCTGCCACTGCTGGGCCTCTGAGCTCAAAATGCTCCAAACATTTAAGGGTTAACTCTTGGTACCCGTCCCAAGCCTGGAGAATATATGAGGGTTGAATCAGGAAGGGTGAATCCTGGCAACCCCAAACAGGGAGCAGCTGAAGGACAACAAAAGCTTTTGATTCCAACAATTATGTTCCAGTCTTGCTGACCTGAGAGGAGCTCCAGCTTACTGAGTATGGATGGATGAAAACAAAGCATACTGGATATATTAAAATAAAAATTCATATAATAAAAAATTACGATTAGCATTGTCCTGAATTTCCATATCACTGGCCAAATCCAAACGATTTTGATCAATGGAATGAATGGAATGTGGTGACAGGCTTTCACTCTTAACTCTGACGCTTCATTCATTGTCAGTGATTTGAATTAAGGGTCAGATGTCGGAGCGTCGCACCAATCGGGTCTCTCAATAACAAAATTCCAAGCGCATTCCATAACTCAATGGAAATGCCTTTTGACTTGTGTCCCATTCTGCCAATTGGAATCAGGTAGATGGGAAAAGTCGGGCGTCTTGGCCTGTGCTACTCAGGAAGGTTACAGGTTCCTCTTTTCTTTCTCACCACCTTCACCTCCGACTTGCTCATTAGCCGTCGATCTATAACGTTCATTATAAAAAGTGCTACACAAACAAAATGTAATAAAACAACACATACTAGTTTTAGTCCATTTATTTAATACTCGATGACTTTATGATCCTTCATTACAGTGTTATAGATTTTCACAGTTACTCAGTACAATAGAAAAATTAGCACCTCTGACCTCCCTATAATAGTTTGTCTTGGCAGTACATCATGAAGTATGAAGTTTATGCCCAAAAACTCGACTGTGAATTAATATCACGGGCCAAGAAGCTACAAAAACCATTTAATACACATGTGGAGTACACTGTAGTGCTGTTTATTTTCCCCTCAAGCTCCGTCAAATCTTCTGGAGATTTCCACAAAAGGACTCCGATTTAAGAGATCAGGAAGCCTCCGTCTATCGGCAGGAACGCTCCGTTAGTCATGGCACTCTTGTCACAGAGCAGAAACAGTATGGCGTGGACCACATCCTCCACTTCTGTAATAACAAAACAACATAAATTGCTAAATTATCTTAACAGATATTACGTATAACTGAAAATACTTATTTATAATAAATAATATATTTGCATATCTATATCTAGGTTCTACAGGTTCATGTAGTTATATACAAAACACTGGCCTATACATATATATATATATATATATATATATATATATATATATATATATATATATATATATATATATAAAATGATAGATAGATATATAGGCCAGTGTTTTGTATATAACTACATGAACCTGACCCAAGTCATATAACCCACCAGCAAATTTGCCCATCGGGATACGCGAGATCATGGCATTAGCTTTTACGGGGTCACTCCATCCTATTTTTGCCATGTCTGTCAACACCACAGTAGGGTTTACAGAATTCACTCTGATCTGCACAAATTGTATTATTAAAAAAAACAAGAATTTAGAAACACACACACTAATTACAGAAACCCAACAGTATCCCGCCTAATCTTTCACATTACAGCAGTAATACAGGTAAAAAACGTATTACTGGGTTAACTAAGGGATTTTACTGTTTTTAAACAAAGCCAGAAAATTTCCTTCTGCTTTGGGCTTGAGTCAGAACTGAACTACATTGTGATTAAATTTCCCACCTCACAGTGGTGATTAATGGCTCATATGAAAGCAAAAACATCTTTCTTTTTCTTTTCTTTTTACCTAACCTTCTCAGATTATATAGTATAATTTTATTGTGTGTCCTATTACAAAGAAACGAAGTATAAAATATATATATCCCCAACACTTTGGACATGCATGGTAGGTTGATTGGCATCTCTGTAAAATTGTCCGTAGTGTGTGAGTGAATGAGAGTGTGTGTGTGCCCTGCGATGGGTTGGCACTCCGTCCAGGGTGTATCCTGCCTTGATGCCCGATGATGCCTGAGATAGGCACAGGCTCCCCGTGACCCGAGGTAGTTCGGATAAGCGGTAGAAAATGAATGAATGAAAGTCTGTTATAAGATTAGTCAGGACACTTGGGTTTCTGTCCATTGAGCAGGAGATGGGACTATACTCTTTAAAAATAAAAAATAATACATAATACAAAAAATAATAATATACATACATACATACACACACACGCACATGTATATGTATAAATACACATGTGTAATATATATATATATATATATATATATATATATATATATATATATATATATATATATATATATATATATATATATATATATATATATATACACACACACACACACACACATGTTTGTTTATCCTGTTTTAAAATGTCCACTAAATCAGTTTCCTTTTCTCCATTGGAACAAACCGCCACCAATTTATAACAGCAAGCTAGACCATCACTAGGCTTGCTGTTGCGGGGAGAAAACTCATTTATTTAACCGACACTGGATTTACTGAGATCACACCTACACTCTATGAAATCAAAGCTTGCTGAGATGTTTGAGATGTTTTTCGCAGTGGAGTAACTGACGAGATGTGAGTGTATTAATGAGGTATCGGCGACTCACCTTGTACGGCGCCAGCTCCAGAGCCATCACTTTGGTCAGCATGTCCAGTGCTCCTTTGGTTGCACCTTAATGAACAGTGAACAAATATCCATGTCAGATAACAGTATATTCGGATATATTTTAAGTACGAGGCAACAGGAAGTGACAGGTTTAAAAGTAAAACGAATAAACCTATTATTTCATTTGAATTACGATCCTATTTCCTGTGCATGTAAACAACTGTTCCCTTTTCAGTTTTGTTTCAGTGTGCTGTTCCCTTTTCGTTTTGTTTCAGTGTGCGCTGTTCCCTATTCAGTTTTGTTTCAGTGTGCGCTGTTCCCTATTCAGTTTTGTTCTAGTGTGCTGTTCCCTTTCCGTTTTGTTTCAGTGTGAGCTGTTCCCTATTCAGTTTTGTTTCAGTGTGCGCTGTTCCCTTTTCGTTTTGGTATTAAATATGCTGAGTTGCTAGTGTATTAGACACACTAATATATTGCACCTAATAAAGTCACAAAATGTCCCAATAAACAAATCATAAATCAAGTAGAAGCCATAACACTCATAACACTGCACTATAAACTCCAACGAGAACAGACACTATAGATTAATAAAGATACAAAGTCCTAACTATATAGAAACCAGTTTTCAGGTCCAGCACCTGATCAGTGCGGAGTGTGAGGTGAAGCCTCCGGTTCTTCATTCTAGACTTCATTAAATCTGCTGTATTTCTATTATACATGTTTATATTTTATATTAAAATAATATAAAATTATTTTGACCTTTTTTTTACTCACAGTACACAGCATGGTCTTTAAAGGCACGTTGTGAAGCTTGGCTGGAGATGTTCACGATGGAGCCTCCACTTCCCCTTGCTTTCATTCCTTTGGCCACAATCTATATTTAAACACCAAGTACAGTCAAAATGCCATTTTTATGAGAAAGTATTGGTTCTGTTTTTTTTCTTTTCTTATTTTTCCACCCTCTTACTTGCGCAACATGTAGGGCTGCTTTCACGTTCACACCAAAAGACCTGCAATTACAGATCAAGCACGGTATGTCGAAAAGTGTGAGATTGTGGAATGGATATTTATATGTAAGTATGGAAGTGAAAATGTCTTTACACATCAAAGCTGTCCTGCGTGATCTCGAGGAAGGATTCCAGCATGGCGCAGCCTGCGTTGTTCACCAGCAGGTCGACAGGACCCACGTCTTTCAGTGCACGCTCAGTAGCATCCCAATCCGCCAAGTCCACACACACAGGCTTAATGGAAGAACACTGCAGATTTGGGGATGAGGAGAAGATGAAGGTATCAAAAATCAGTTAAAATATTAGAACAGGATTTACAAAGAGGTTTCCTGATGACTAGATAGATAGATATATAGACCAACAGAAAGATAGACAGACAGACAGATATATAGAAAGACAGACAGACAAACAGAATGATAGATAGATAGATAGATAGATAGATAGATAGATAGATAGATAGATAGATAGATAGATAGATAGATCGACAGAATGATAGACAGATATAAACAGGGCATAAATATATCTCCTATGTTTTTTATTTAAATGCGTACACTACCCTCTTTATTATTATTATTATTATTATTATTATAAAAAGATTTCCGGATCAGTTTTTACTGAAATAAAATATTACTAATTAGCAGGTTACTCCCTAGATTTTCATGTTTTTCGCCTACATGACATACCCAAACAAAAAGTGGTACAGCTCCCACATACTTTGACTCAGGGGTGTGCCTGGTCTCATTGGAAAGAAGACAATCTCAAGTTTCAGATACAAGTATCAGGGTGATTCTAGGCCTTACTGGCACAGAGTTACAGAGGCTAGAATGGAGGGTTTCATTTCCGCCCAAATCATTTTACTGTAAACTGACTAAAAAAAACACTACTGTAAACACATGTCAGGAGCTAAAGACAAACTCAAGGTCATAGCCACATGTCTTAGCTTTCACCAGAAAAAAATTGGTCAAAAGACTCAAAAATGGATTTTATATGAATTTTTTTCTACAGATATGTCTGTGCGTTTTTCATTTTTTGCCCATTTTTTGCCCCCAAATAAACCTTGTTTACAAGAGTAAACAAGAGTTTGAAAGGCCTATAACCTTTCAACCCCTTTGACTAGACCACTAGGCAGTAGTATCTGCTCAAAAAACACAGGAATTCTGTGTGTGCGCTCTAGGATTGCGCAATACAGCTCGAGAATTGCGTCATGACTGTTTTCACAGGGCTCTAGCTGGCAGCCCCCCCTTGCCAGATGGCCCGTGTCGCACCTCGTTGGAATCGTCTCCTTATTGGCAAAAGAGATATCAGGGTCCCGGATCATGAAATTGCTACTGGCTGGAACAAATGTCAAACAAACGGAGGGTGTTCCGAATAGAATTTAGAGACATCATTGGCTTCTAAGCTGTCTATCTCTGCCCTACGGGCACCTATTGGCTCATGTGAGGGCTTGTTTGATTCCTAAGAGTCTGGACTACAAATCTGACACCGAATTGTAGTTTTCTACAATTGAAATAATGGACGGAAGTGAACTACTGTTTACAGTTTTCGGTCAGAAATGTAATTATTGTGAGGCGAGCAAAGCGTTTTGGATTAAAAGGCTTAGATATTCTTGGGGATTTATGAAAAATATTTGTTTTGGAAAATATTACCCCAGTGAAGAAAGGGAAGAGTTTAAAGGTAAGTAAACAAACTGAACTAGCGCCGCCTAGTTCAGGTGACTATCAACTTGATTACATTTTTATGACTGCTATAAATCATATTATGCTTTGTGTGTGGGCTTAATAAAATCCTAAGAGTCTAAGCTTTCAAACAATATATAACATAACCGTGTATTTAGAGGATTTAATGCTTAAAAGTTACAATGAAATTGATGTAGCCTCATCTCCTAGCGGTGGTGTGCCGCGGCCGGCTCAGTGACCACTTAACAGGTTAGTACCTCGTGCACGAGCGTGTCCAGGTCGGCCTGTGTGCGTGTGACCGCTACAACTTCCGCGCCCCCGCGCGCTAAAGCCAGAGCTGTGGCTCGTCCTATTCCTGTCAGTGCGAGTCATTAAAGGGAATTAAAGCGTTTGTACACATGAAGGAAACGATTCAGTTTAGAAAACTCGTCGTCTGTATACATGTCCCTGTCTTTATAAGGGGAAAAAATAAGTACCCTTTCCGGCTCCCGTGACGAGCGCGCGCTTGCCGGTGAACGAGATCTCCATGGCTACGGGGAGACAATCAGGGGAAACCAGAAGTTAGCATGTTAGCATTTATTAGCTGTTTAAAAAGCATGAAAGTGTCTCGGATGTACCTTCTCCCTCGTGGCAGTGGATTTGAGCTGAGAGCAAGGCTTATGCAGAGGGGGAGGGTGGGGCGTTAGGAAGGGGGAGGGAGGAAGAAAACAGCGGGGTGGGGTGGGTCATGTCTAGGGGAAGTTCAAGGGTAACTTGAGGGTCAAAGTGCTTGTGCTTTTACAATGGACTAAATCACTGAAATTCACTCCAGGTTAAACATTTACTCGGATTTCTAACCAACCTGTTATCAGGGTTGCTCTTTTTTTGTGCGGTGAATATACACAAGGTTTTACGGTGATTGTCAGGTACTTGGGTTAATCAGCCATAACATTCATGCCTTTGTGTAGGTTCTACTTGTGCCACCATGTGATCCGACGAGTTAAGTGCCATGAAGTTGTGTTGTGGGATCTGGTACCAAGATGTTAGCAGCAGATCCTTCAATCCTGCACATCGCAAGGCGGGGGCATCTGCGGATCAGACTTATTTGTCCAGCACATCAAACAGATGTTTGATTGGGTTGATATTTTTGGAATTTGGAGGCCACATCAACACTTTGAACTCTAACACACATGAACTCTATCCACATGATGGATTTGATGATGATGATGTTGTTCATCAGACCAAACCACCATCTTCCATTGCTCCATGATCCAGTTCTGGGGTCAGCATGGACTTTATTGCAGCTACACTTCCCCATACACAGCAAGCTGTGGTGCACTGTGTGTCCTGCACTTTTATATCATAGTCAGCATTAATACTTTCAGTAGCTTTTCTGTGGGATCGGACCAGACATTCTAGCGTTCTCTAGCCCTGTGCATCAGCAAGACTTGGCTGCATATGACCCTGTTACTGATTAACCAGCTAGTTCCCTTAATGCCCTTTTGGTAGGTAAACCTTGTCTCTGATCCTTACACTTCCCACTTTTACCTGCTTCCAACACATCAACCGTGAGAACTGACTCAATGACTGAATCTCAATTCTATCCTTTACATATAGTTTATATCTTTAACTATATACAATAGATGAGCTACACTGTACGGCCAAACGTTCATGACACCCATCACACCTATAAGTGGTTCTTCTCCAAACAACAAAGGTGGAAGCATGCAGTTGTACAGAATGTCTTAGCTTCACAATTTCCCTTCACTGGAATTAAGAGGCCCAAACTAGTCTCGCATGACAATGCCCCTGTGCACAAAGCACAGCGCTCCATGAAGACAAGATATACCAACGTTGGAGTGAAAAATCTTGAGTGTCCTTCACAAAACCCTGACTCCTCGCCCAGCACAAACGAATGACACAAATCCCTACGGCCATGTCGGAATGCTCAGGTGTCCACAAACCTTTGGCCGTATAAATGTACACTAACTCATCCCCCCAAAAAACTGCAATACGTCGATAAATAAAGACTTAAAAAAATTCATCATGGTTTATTTACACGAGAAGAGACAGACAAGACAAAAGGCAAACAGCAGCAGTATATGGCAGCAGCTTGGCATTGCTTAATCCTCTTCTGTTCACACGTTTAAACATTGTTGTCATCACTAACTAAGAAAGTAAAATACCCCAGTCTTTTTTTTTTGGCAAGTTCACATGAATCACTGACCAGCAATGAAAAGCCATGTTTGTGCAGAAGCATTATTAAAAATGTAGAAAAAAATACATACATTTTGGCAGCTTTTTTGGAATATGTTAGTGTTAAGGCATCATTTAGTGCAACCATTATAATGCACAGTAGACATTTTTCTTTTTACCTTTAGGACAGCTGATGTGTATGAATCCGTACTTGGACTTAACCTTGCAAGTGACGACTCGATTCATTCGTGTTATCATCACAGTAAAAATCTACTTCAGATATCCTGTAGCTTTCATCTCCAGGCTTCCAGGAGCCCATGGATTAAAGTCCTGTCTAAACAGCAACCTATTCAAAAGGTCCTCGTGACTTCTATTTTTGTTTCTGAGTCATTCTGGAGGTGACACCAGACTCCCAAAGAGATTAAACTGATATTTCCTCTTGCATGGCATGCTTACAAGAACATCTAATTTCAGCAAATAAAAGCTTTGATCTGGCACGAATTAAAAAAAAAAGAAAAACAGATAGTGATAAGCTTGGGGGAAAATACTAAAAATGTTAATGTATATCCTCCTGAGACCCGTATGCTACTGTTGTGTACATTACAATTTCTACTGACTGTTTCTCTTAATTCATAGCTGATAACCATAAATTTAATCAGTGTTTTCAAGGAAGCAGTTTGGCAAAAGAATTATACCCAACAGTCCTCATACAAGGTTGGTACAATAAATATATATAGACAATGAAGTGTGATAAAATGTTATGTCCTCATATGAGGACAATCAGGTCTCAAGAGGATATTCTTTTGGCATTTCTCATACTCCTCAGACCTCCTCCTCATATATATATATATATATATATATATATATATATATATATATATATATATATATATATATATATATATAAAAAAAAACAACAATTGACAGGGTCATCAGCCTGGTAGTCAGATGTATTAATGCATGAAAGTTGCCTTTTGGGATCGAGAGTTCAGACAAGACCGGAGATATTTGCTTTGTCTCCAGAAGATTGCGTTGAGGTCAGCGATGACTGCTACGGTGACACCATTCAGTCTCAGGATAAAGTAAGCAGTGAACGGTTTTAAATCTGAAAAAGGGGGAAAAAATAATGTGCAAGTGATATGTAAATCAAGGAAGTAATGTTGATGCAAATTACGTCACACCGTTTGTTGATACAGTGAACATTCTTCTCAGTGAACTTGTAGAATGTTACCGTGAAGGGTCTTCGGTCAAGGAGAACGCTCCGGCAACAGGTATCACGTTCCTCCTGTTCTCGAAACCGCCGTAGCTGAGGGTGACCTACGGAGGGGAGCAAACGCAACGTGAGCAGACCGTAAAAAGAAAACCACAGTGAAAGATTACACAGCTTTGTGTCGAGTTCTGCAAGGTCATGCAAGATAACGTTCATTTATGGAAGGAGAAAGAGATATATATAGTTCTGAGTATTGTATCTTTTACTACACAGTAAGGGGTGTGATAGCTGTAAGTCAATATACGTAAAGGTTAATGGAACACCGAGTGCCATTGTTATATACTGTAAGGGCCACATACTGTACGTCATTAATCTTCTAGCATTACTGTACTACTCTTGAAATCACCTCCTATCATACCTCATTCCCTCGAGCCTCTCTGTCGTGTGCGATTAATAAAAAAAAAAAAAAAAAGTAAGAGAGACCTGTTTGAGGATGTCCTCAGCAGGCATCCTCTGCAGGTTCTCCAGATGTGAGTGGAAGAGGTCGGTGTGTACCAGAGGAACCTCCAGCAGCGCCTCGATGATGTAACCGATCGTGCAGTCATCTGGGAGACGGATCTTCTCTGCTGTAGTGATGAAGTTCCCCAGACTGCAACAAAGAAACAACAGCGATGCTAATAATAACGCCTGAGCTCGCTAGCTTCTTAAATAGAAATGCCTGCTCGTTCATGGAGTTTGCGCAGAAGGTGAAAGAATCCATACAAGTGGGTGAGCCTGTGCCTGCTGTGGCCTGACAGGAGTGGAATCTGATGTGGTCTTCAGCTGAGCCTCAAACTGTGCATTCTGGCATGCAATTCTGCTCAGCTCTAACCTGTCTAATTGTCGTTCTTTGACCTCTCTCATCGACAAGGTGTTTCTTCCTGAAGAACTGTGGCACACTGGGTGTTTTGGTCTCACAGCATTCTGTATAGACTAGTTGTGCTTCAAAATCGCAGCAGTTTCTGAAATACCCAAACTAGCTGCCTGGCACTGACAACCATGCCACGGTTTACCGCATTCTGGTGTTACTTAACATTAACTGAAGCCATTGACCTTGCAGCTGTAAGATTTTGGTTTGCACTGTGCTCCTGCCACACGACTGACTGACAATGACACGAATGAGCATGTGTTCCTAATAAAGTGGCCAGTGAGTGTTTATACACATACAAAAATTTTCGTTTAGCAAATTCAGAATGGTGGAGGATATCATTAAAATGTGAAAGAATTTGAATTCGAACTCTATGTATTTGAGTACCTTGCCCATGGACTCATCTTGAGCGCAAGGCCTCGACTGATACAGAAACCAGCGCCTCCGGTAGCAAACCAGAACTTGACAGAGGTCTGGAAAAGAAAGCATATGAATGTTGACAATCGTTACTCATCAACTGCTCAATAACAGCACCTGTAGTGACGATTCTGACACCACGTTTCCCTCGATCCCACAGAAACAAACCTGTCTACTTGTTACCCAGTTACACCCAGTACATAAAAACAAATAAATCAATGAAATAATCCAACTCCTATTTGTCCTGTGCTTCAGTTCAGGCTAATTCACACAAATTTTAAGATTTGTGTGAATTGATTCAAAAGATCTGGAAGAGAGTTGGAATTCCTCACCGATCCATCGCTCCTGACCCTCTCGGGAGCCTCTATGGGGTGATCGAGACTCGGCCGGCCCAGGTACACATCCTGCGTGTGGGAATAGGTCGAGAGCAGCTGCAGCAGACTCGGCAGGATAACATAATTATCGTCGTCCACGTGACAGAACCATCTAGAACGCACAATAGAGGTTATATATACACAGTTATAAATTTTTTTTTTTACATCCAATAGGTGCAGTTTTGAACAGGCACAACGACCTCGGTGGGTCCTATGGATGGTCTAACTGCTCAGCGATATCCTGTCCTGGGGTCAGTTATTTTTAAATGTAGTTACTATTGATAAATAAAAAGCCTTTATCACATATGCCTTATCCCAGCTTGATAGGGAGTTGGGGTCTTATGCCCCTTTTCCACCGAGGCAGTTTGAGTGCTGGTTCGGAGCCTAATTTAAAACCAGTTCTTTCTTTTTCGACAGCCAAAGCACCGGCTCTGAACCAGGAAAAGTGGTTCTTAAGTAGCACCAAAACGTTGCTGGTCTAGACTTAACTCTAGACTCTAGTAACTTGTGTCAGGGGCTGTGGGCGGGGCTACTGTTAGCACGTTGATAATGTACATTAAGTATACTAATGTTTAATACACTTTTACTTTACTGCAATATGATCAATTATCAGCACACACAATAGTAGGTAGCTACATGATAAGACTAACTTTTTCTGTGTTAATGATAAAATAATATTATGTACTTTCTCGATTACAACCTCTGTTAATACAAATTACATGGATCTGCACGTACATGTTGGATTCGCCGCGTTTGGATGCTAATGTAGGTTCACAAAGCCATGAGCATTAACAGTAAAGCAACATCCACCATTGTTGATGTTGTGTTTGTGTTTGCCGCTGCTGCTCTAAAGTTGCTGTGTAACGTGACATGTATACAGTGACGTCAGACTCGGCTCTGTGAGAGCTCTCTAACCGGTGGAAAGGCAAACCGGTTCTTAGAAGGTTCGCCAGTGGAACCAACTTTGAACCAGCACCAGTGCTAGCTCTAAACCAGCACCCGGTACTTTTTGGTGGAAAAGGGGTAAGAGAGTACGTGACACAGCGCTCCTGGAGCAGTGAAGGTTAAGGACTCAGTGGTGGCAGATTGGTAGTGATTGGGCTGGAACCCCTGACTTTCTGCTCAGTAACCCTGAGCCTAAACTGCTGAGCCACCAGTGCACAGAACAAAGACACAAAAGAAGTACAGCTACAGAAATCGCACCCCACTGTTGTCGCATGGATTCAGTTGTTAAGCTTCTATAGTTCTAAGCCTATAATCAGACTTCTAAGTAACGGCAGAGGATAGTTCATTTTGAAAAGCTGTGCTTTACTATACAGCACGTTAAGTCCGTTCTATTCGCTTGGAGTGGTCTTAGTCCCAAAAAGTTTCCCAGTATCCATGAAGATCAGTATGTCTTGATGTCGACTCCAACTCTGTGCATCTTGTCCTGTTTTTATTTATACCCAGGACCAAGCTGCTACTCCAAGCTAACTCTGACACCGAATGTGTTTATTACGGTGATTCCAAAAACCCAACTTTTTTTGTGACTCGATGAACTTGTCGTACTCTACAGACATCTTGCAGCACAGCGCCTGGCGCGTGTGAGCGGCTGAGCAGTTGGTGTTGATGACGTTGCCTCCTTCGATGGAAGAATGAAATAAAAAGGGGAAAGAAAACACAGAGATGAGAGAGGAGTAAAAATCATGTCTTGTGCTGACTGGATTAATTGGGAGTTTAAAAAAAGCAGCTCCGTGTGCTTTTTGTACTTTACCTGCTTTCTTCTTCAGCTCTTTATCCTCACCATCGGTGAAGATGAATGTCTGAAAAAGTCAGAACAATAGAGTTTAAAACACATGGGCTCCCATGCTGGAGCTACAAACGTTTGTCTTTCTCCCTCGCTCTGAACTCAGCAAAGTGTTACTAGCATTCCCAGCGGCATTCAACTCTAGCACCGGTTAAGCTACGGGTAAAAGACGCACATTATTAATCGGAGGTATCCACACCAGGGACCAGTGGTTCTGTGAAGCCGTAAACATGATGAATCCTAGCGTTGGCATCTTGAGCTATTGCCATCAGGGAGGATTAAAAAAAAAGGTTCGTACTCTAGGCATAATAGGTGCTTCACTTCATCGTTATGGGAACTTGAACGCTTAAACATTTTCCGCTCTTCTTACCGTGACATGACAAGCGAATCTGGACTTGTTCCAGGTGAATAAAGCCACTAAGATGAATTTTAGCCACTAAGCGCCCACATCCCCATTATTATTCATTGTTTATCGTTCATATTCCTCTTCGAATAGATCGTTTCGGTTCTAAACACCAAAGCTGGTGTTCGTGTGGGTGTGAAACCTGGCACTGGAGACTCCTTCCATTCCATAAACTTATCTTCCCAGAAAATGTCTCCGCATCAACAAAGAACGAGCACAGTAATATAAAACAGGTGGTTCTCTCTGCTTCTGGAAGGTTGGGACAGCACTTTGGTGCAACACTGAGATATCCAACATCAAATGTTAGACTGAACTCAAATGCTATCACATGCTAGACTGGTTGGTTGCGAATGTCTGAGCTAGGTTTCAGCATTAGTGTAATCGGTCTTCTCCGGAACAAAGCTCTTGTCCATGTTCTCCACAGAAAAACGATTGACCTGCACGCTGTTTCAAAGTAATTTGCCTGAACAAAAGCTTCTTTCAGAGTGCCTCATTTTGACACTTTTACACTCAACGTGATTCAGTTCCAGAAAATTAATTCTGTTATATAATCTTGGATGCTTCTAACGTCGAGAGCTTCTTTTGGATGAAAGCTGAAATTAAAGGATTTTTTAAAACCTGGATAGGTTCCTGTATGTGGCTTTATGCAGCTAAACTAATGCACCGACACTCTGAGACGGGGGAAAAATCTGTGAAAAGATCCTTTGTGTGATTTAACCGGGAGCCATAATCTGATTGCGAAACAGTTCTCTCTGGGTACTGCTGTTTCTCAACACTTAAGTCAATTTTATGTGGAGCCAAAGTAGAAATGAAGAATTTTCTTTGCCAACCCTGTTTGCTAACTAAGGACTGGCCGATTGTTGAGTCGTCATTTAGGTGATTATGAATAGCGTGTTCAGTCTGCAGTAAATCAACCAGGTCAAACTTTCAGACCTGGTGTGTTCAGTGCCTCAGCGTGTTCAGTGCCTCAGCTGGTGATTTGGACAAAAACAAACACAAAACCTTTTTCGCCGCCCGACTTTTGCTTTTTTTAAAACTTCCCAGTAGGCATGTTGCCAAAGCTTTGCTTCCTGTGCTCCCCTATGGCACTCCCTAACTGCACCTTTAAAACTGCTGGACTCATCGTGCTCCTGCCTCACAGCCCCCGTTAAGTCATTTTATTAATTCAAATGAACAACAGAACGTGTGTTTTGAAAGCCCAGTGTGCAGCAAATCAGGAAAGGCATGCAGGGATACAAAGAAAGGCAAAGGAATAACGTTTAGTTCCAAACAAACCTTTGTTCTAGACTCCTACTCTCGGCTCCTACCAGCTCATGGAAATGGAATGTCACGTTGCAGACTCCATGACTTTTGTAGGTTTTGTATGAACAGCTGACTAACTCTACCATGTTTAAAATGTTAGTCAAGTGTGTCCTACCTGCTCGCTGGATTCTGACACCCAGGTCTGAAAAAGCAGCTCCAGACGTGATTTGTGATACTTCCTGGTGGTTTTGACTGCAATAAAAATGTCTTTCATTGCTAAAGGCTCCTTGGCTCGTGAGCTGTGGAAGTCAGCACTGACTGAGTCTCTTTGGGATTTGTCACTGCTGGGCTTGGAGTTACTAGCACCTTTGTAGTGAGTGGTGTTTTCTCCCCTTGTAGGCCTGGTATGGGGCAGAGGTCGAGGCAGCTCGCCCTGCCGCTGTGGCGTTTGGAGGGTTGGGATCAACAGCAGCACGACAGCACAGAGGGCCGAACAGGCCAGGAAACAACACCTGTTCGTGCCGACCGGAGGCAAATGCATTCTTCCTGAGCTCATCCGCCTGGGCTCAGCCACCTCTCCTCTCCTACACCCATCTTCAGTGGAACGAGCTGCATTCTGCTCAAAACCGAATGGAGAAAAAAACAAAATGTTAAAAAAATGACTATAACAGAGAAGTATGACATCAAAAAACAGTAGCGTGTGCCATCCATGGGAGTGATTACTGGATTTCTGCTTCAACTGCTTACAGATGTGCACACTGGAAGCTGAACCAGCCAGGAGTTCTTATAAGCCAAGATATAGTGCCGCGTTCGTCTACAAGGCGACTAGGAAACACTACTCCTTAACCCCAGGTACGCAAGTGACATCAAACAACATGGCACATCTGGCCAAGAGCATTAAACAAAGTAGTTTAGTTTCGCTAACAAAAGATGGACATGGAGTTGTGCTTCTTTAGGTTTCTACCAGATCTCTTCTCAATAACTTATCTCGCCGTTGTTCTAAAAATGTTCCATGTTTGCCTTACACTCTGTATCTCAGATGTACGGCAGTACCTTTACTCCTGACCTCGTAGATATCTAAGCCGAGCTGAATCTCAACCATAAAGTGCAAGACGTCTACATTTTGGAATTTCATTGTTTATCAGCTCCACACCTTCTACACTAGAAGCTTGCTTTTTGGAGCAAATAGGCGGAGCTTTAATAGTTTCTCATTTGAATAAACCCCGCCCATTTTAAACGAAGCCCCACCTAAATGATCTTAGATATGGAAGGACCGACGAGACGCTTATCTAAACATAAACAAGCAATTCTGGACAGGAACTCGGTTTTCACTTAATACATCTTCCAACCTATTTATTGTATTTTTTTAAGAATCATGTTCTACATATTTATAGTTATTTATAGAATAAAGCAATAATACTCTACTAAATATACCAAATAAACTCCATGCTAGCATACAACCCTGACATTCTGGGTAGAATATTGCAGAAGAAAATAAATTATAGAAGAAATACATTATTATTATTATTATTATTATTATTATTATTATTTTAATTAATTACGTTTTAATAAGAGTCTCAGTTTAATGTTGAGCAACACATTTCATCAACAGAGCAAAAAAAAAACACAAAACACCTCACTGTCCGTTTTTGGGTTCAATCCTAAATCAATATGTAGTGCACTAGATATAGAGCGTAACCCCTCTAGTATGTACCCTACGGAGTGCACTAAAATAGGGAGAATGGATCGATTTGGGATTCAGCCAAAGTCAATAATCCTTTTCACTCCACAGACCTTCTTGTCGCTTAAACCAGCTAGCAGCTAGCTTATATTTATAAACCATATGTAGACTGACCAGGTCAAAGTGAAGGAGAGGAAAAAAACCAGATATAAATAAATTCCTGAAAAGAGTGAAACTTACCGCGAAACAGTATGTATGTAGGAGCAGTTTTCTTCCTCAGGTCTGTCTTCATCCTGGCGAAATAAAAACACTTGGAGAAGTGAAAGAAACCAGTAAACTTACTGTTTTTTGTCCGCACCAAGCCGTGAGAACAAACTTATATCTTTAACTTCAATTCACGCATCACCGAATAAACCCCTCAAGAGCTACACAAAGTCCGGGATTCATCTTTGTGGCTGTTAAATGCCCTCTGTGTCGTGTAGATCAACAGTGCGCCTTTACTAGATAGTAGCGGTAATACATTTACCGACTCTTTATTTACCGTATTTACTTCAAACACGACCTGTAGAACCAGTAGGCGGGACAAACAGACAGTGTCAATCATTCGATGCATCAGCCAATCGTGTAAGACTAAATTTAGAATCAGGGTCAAGGCTAACATCAATATACTACAAATATAATATTAATGTTAATATTCATTATTATGTAGTATTCTACAAATAGAAGAGGATATTTATTTATTATTTTTTTATAACTGAGCTGAAAATAAATACTTATAAATAAAATACATACTCATTAATTATCATAAATAATTGATGGAAGCTTGAGGTGGGCTTAAATGCAGGTAGAAGCAGAATGATCATATTCAGTCATATTAAAATGTAAGTAAATCAAATGAAACACATGAAAGTAATGTTGCAAGTTCTTTCATGTGAGTTGTTTTATCTTTAATGCTATCTATAAAAACTTCATCTTTTTATCCAGCACCATAAACCCTACAAACACTAGGTTTCAAATAGAAGCAGCGCCGGCAGGGGGCGGTGACGTACACTTTACCTATATTTGATGGTAAAATGTAGTATAGAAAAAAAATGACATGATTTCCACTCGTTTTTGATAAGCTATAATAGCCACTGTGAACATAACAAATATACAGCAAAAACAAATCACACTTAGAAAGAGAATAGATGCATTTTTACCTTTGGTGGGTTTTGGTGGGATAATACCTTCAAATTTTAGAAGCTTATGAACAAGCATCATGGATGCACTGTTTACACTTTATTAGCTTTAATTCCAGTTATATAGCAGCTGTGGGGTATTTTTAAACTAGCTGATCCTTCAGCATGAGTATTTGTTAGTGTTTGTTTTAGTTGACATTAAAAAAATTACTATTATTATTTTTTTTTACCAATAATCATATAGCAGCATTTTTAAACTCAGTTGTCACTCAAAATAGATAATTCGTGTATCAACTGAAAGATATAGGTAACTTTACGGAGATTAACATTTGTTAAAGGGCTGATAGACTGAACATAGTGCTAGAAATTGCATCGTTGTTCATCTATAGTAAGGATTTTATCCTGGTCAAGGTCATAGTGGATCCAGAGTGTTTCCCAGGAACTCTGGGATATTCCATCCTCTCTGCCTGATAAATAAATTTCAGATGAAATATAGAATTCACCCAAAGTCACTTTCAGGCACTGTGTCTGTCTACTTCGTAAGACCAAAGGGTGCAGTTCCAATTATGGAATAAAATAGAGCACACACACATACACACACACACACACACACACACACACACACACACACACACACACTCTGGTATGGCTTTATGGATGATGCAAAAATAGCCTCTCTTTTAGACTCAATGGGGATGCCACTGTCTAGTCCATCTGCTCTTGTCAGTCACATTTCAAAACAAGATGGCAGACAGAGGGAACTGGGTTTTAACACTCTCAGGCAAGTATTTGGACTTTTTTTTAATTATGGCCATGTGAAATGTTTGATTTCGCCTTATTCACAAACTGTATAAATGTCTTACCTAGACGTCTGTTCGACTGACGAATGAAGTCCAGCTTGAGACTGGCAAAGAGAGAGAGAGAGAAAGAGAGAGAGAGAGAGAGAGAGAGAGAATGGACCTTTCATCTTGTGCTTGTATAAGCTTTAACCTAAAACATTCCGTCCAGTGAATAAACGTAAATAAAGCATCATTTCATCTCTCCGCAGTATGTACAACTTTCTTGCTGGTGGTCCAAGCGGACATCTTAGTGCACGCCCCAGTGGGCCAACTGTTTGTGTATGAACTAGAGAGAGAAATCTACCAGAATGAGTTTGAACCCTTCCACCACTATGGTAAGCTGCATTGGGAAATATAACATAATCGGCTGAATTTATTCTATTAATATTTCCACACTAGCTAACATTAACCAGCTAGTGATACTGTTTGCTTTGGATCGCATCTTAATTTGAATACGAAGCCAAATCCCACCCAACACCTTTCAGTGGGGCTTACAGAATTTCCAGGAGGATTGTTGGAACATCACATATCTATAAGTTCCTGCCTGTATCCCTACATGGTCTCCCTCTGTGTAACCAGGACGTATGCATAATGACCCCTTGATGTTCAAGTGCAACAAGCAGCAGTTTCCAGACCTGCCCCACTGGCTGCGCTTCACACAACGTCATCTGTACGACAAAGGCTTCCTATACGGCACACCGCTGCCCCAGGACCTGGGCAAGAACATCATAGAGGTATGAAAACTTCAACTGAACAAAATGTTGAATTCACTATTTTATATTACTGATGCCTGTCTTCTTTTTCCACAGATTTATGTGACAAATAAACGAAGTTATGATACTGTAAAGGACCGTCTTATTATAAATGTCGGGCCTGCAGGTAAAAAAACTAAAACCCACACATCTATTGTAAAAGGGGATAGAAAGTCTGTGGATTCATTCATTCATTCATTCATTTTCTACCGCTTATCCGTACTACTCGGGTCACGGGGAGCCTGTGCCTATCTCAGGCTTCATCGGGCATCAAGGCAGGATACACCCTGGACAGAGTGCCAACCCATTGCAGGGCACACACACTCTCATTCACTCACACACTACGGACAATTTTTCCAGAGATGCCAATCAACCTACCATGCATTTCTTTGGACCGGTGGAGGAAACCGGAGTACCTGGAGGAAACCCCCGAGGCACGGGGAGAACATGCAAACTCCACACACACAAGGCGGAGGCAGGAATCGAACCCCCAACCCTGGAGGTGTGAGGCAAACGTGCTAACCACTAAGCCACCCTGCCCCCCAAAGTCTGTGGAGTTTGTGGAAAATACATTTTCTTTATTACATTATCAAATACATTACATCTTTAAAAACATTAAAAAACATAAATGCTCAACAGAAATATAATAAAAAAACATAAATGTCAGGTGAGCAAAATAAAGCATTCATAAATATGGCCTTTAAATAAAATAACCAAACCCTTCCGCTTTCCGAACCGGACCGATCTATTCTGACGTCCTATTCGTGGTTGGAGCTTCTCACTGCTGATGAAAATGAGTCACATGGACAGTCTGGAGTTCCGTGAGATTACTGTGGATGATACCACTGAGAAACCATGGCGTGTAGTTTTGGACTGTACTCGATACAAAGCCACAGACAGATTTCATGTTAAGACTAAAATGAATTTCCCCACATAGTAAACAGTTATAGAAAGTTATATGGAATTTAATTTTATAATCACACTCACTTTTGAGTCTGGTTCCTCTGAAGGTTCCTTCCTCATATCATTTTTTCTCATCACCATCATCGCCTCAGGCTTACTCATTAAGGATAAATCCAAATTTCTATCCTAAAATCCAAATTATACAAATAAAATTCAATTGAATTGAAATGAATTGTTTTTGCTTCCAGTTAAACGGATGCCTTACCAGGCTGAATTCTTCATCGGTCTGAGAGAGATTGAGAAGGTCTTACCGCATGACATTAAGGAAGAGATAAAGCAGGACATCCAGATGATCTGGGGAACAGATCGGCTCGAATATGTGAACATCACCTCTGCTCTGGACCGTGGTGGACGTGTCCCTCTGCCTCTGCCAGGACACTATGAGGGGTGAATTGTTTAAAAATATCAAATTCTCAAACAATTATTGCTCTCGCTCGAATAGGTCATGGTTTCTATAGTAACAGTTCATTCGTAAAGACCTTTATGGAAGACAATCTACATCGTCATCAAGGCTCACTATGTGTAAAGGTGTATGTGTTTGTGTGTGTTAGTGTATATGTGAAGCTGGGGTCAGATCAACCCTATTCCACATGTCTGCTGAGGCTGCAGACAGCAGATCATCGGCGAGAGTGTGAGGCTGGAGGGAAGATCAGCGGAGATTGCAGTTCTTGCAGTATCCCTGCTAACTGTGTGACCTGGTGTAAGTCAGCTCTGGTAAGTCTTTACACCATCACAGATGCCCCTTTTCCACCAAGGCAGTTTAGAGTGCTGGTTCGGAGCCAGAGCCTAATTTGGAACCAGTTCTTTCTTTTTCGACAGCCTAAGCACCGGCTCTGAACCAGGAAAAGTGGTTCTTAAGTAGCACCAAAACGTTGCTGGTCTACACTTAAGAACCGCTTGTGGGCGGGGCTACTGTTAGCACGTTTGATAATGTACATTAAGTATACTAATGTTTAATACACTTTTACTTTACCGCGATATGATACATTATCAGCACACATGATAGTAAGTAGCTACATGCTAAGGCTAACTTTTTTCTGTGTTAATGATAAAATAACGTTATGTACTTTCTCGATAACAACCTCCGTTTATACAGATTACATGGAGCTGCACGTATTCGTTGGATTCGCTACGTTTGGATGCTAATGTAGGTTCACAAAGCCATGAGCATTAACAGTAAAGCAACATCTGCCAATGTTGATGTGTTTGTGTTTGCCGCTGCTGCGCTAAAGTTGCTGGGACACGTGACACGTATACAGTGACGTCAGACTCGGCCCTGTGACGGCTCTCTAGCCGATGGAAAGGCAAATCGGTTCTTAGAAGGTTCGCCAGTGGAACCAATTTTGAACCAGCACCCGGTTCTTTTTGGTGGGGAATAAGTGTGAGCAGAGATCTCTGAAAAACAGGTTAAGATTATGTATCACTGATATCACTGAAGTCGTCACAGTTTAAGTGTAAAATCCCAGGATTATGTGGTCGGTTTTGAGCCCGGTGTATGAACGCTTATGTGTAGCTTGTGAAAGAGTGAACAGTGAAAGTAAAGATTATGGAAATTTTCTGTGAAGGTTTAGAAGGCATATTTCCGTAAGACTCGTATATTTGAGTTACGTGGCAGTGCCATGGGCTGTGATGCCGTCTCACTGATCCAGGGTCCTCGGTTCTGTCCTGGAATCACATTACTGTTTGTGTGAGTCTCTGTATGTCTGTAGGTTTCTTCATGTCTGCTTGGATTTCTCTGGTTTCCTCTGGATTCTCCAGATGGCTATGTTAAAAATGGCTCCTGTCTGTCTGTCTGTCTGTGTGACTGAATGTCTGTCTGTCTGTCTGTCTGTGTACAGTATCTGTGTCTGTCTGTATATTTATCTGTATGTGTGTTTGTCTGTGTCTGTGTGTTTATGTTTATATATATATATATATATATATATATAAAACACAGACAAACACACACATACAGATAAATATACAGACATATATATGTGTGTGTGTGTGTGTGTGTTTCTCGCTGTGTGCATGTGTGTGTGTCTATGTGTTCTGGTGTTCCACCCAGGTTGCATTCCCACCTCCAGTAGTCTTATGATCTATAAAAGTCAAATACGACAGAAATGTTCCTGAATGAAGTCAGAGTGAAATGCTGAGTTCTGTACTCAAGGCTACTGTTTATACTCTTCAACATCACAAGCGCAATCATACACACATACACACACTCAAAGTCATTCCTTTATTTTCCTCAGATTAATTCCTCCATGCCTGCTCCTCCTCCGGCACCGACCGTAGGTTCAGGAATTCTGGCCTGGGGTGGAGAGTTTATCCCACCTGCTTCTCCACCTGAGAGAGACTTTATCCCTGACTACATTGTTACAGTTATTGTGCCCTTCGTTCTTGCCATCCTCCTCTGCCTCCTTCTAGCTTACGTGATGTGCTGCAGGAGAGAAGGAGTGTAAGTTCTTTTCATTCCTGACCTGTAAAATACTTCTGAAATAAACAACGTTTCTGAGTTTACACAGACTTAATATTCCACTGCTCTGTTTTTTTTCCTTTTTCCAGTCAGAAACGGGATGCCATGACTCCAGAGTATGTACACAACATGACGTTATTAGTTTTCATTATACAACCACTGTCCGCTTTATTAGGAACACCTTCACATTAAAAAAGACAAACACGATACAGATACAGGTCAAGAGCTACACTTAATGTTCATGAAGAAAGAGTCTGATCATAGTGAGCCATTGCCATATAATTGGCTGATTAGATAACTTCATGGATGTTTTGACGAGTTCAAAAGTTATGTCAGTATTTACTCGGATTCAGAGCAGGTGCTTGAGCTGATTTTATCAGTTGTTTATCCAGTTATCAGTTTCTTGTGTTATTGTTATTCTTCACGTTTCTTTTTCTCTTCCCTTCCATATTTCTTCTCCTTCTTTTTCTTTTCTCACATCCCTCTGTAATCTGTAACGCTCAGGCTCCAGCTTTATCATCACCACACCATCCATGATAACAGCAGTGAGCTGAGGACCATGGCAGGAAGCCGCAGTAGTGTGCCACAGCCCCTGTCTACATTGCCTATGTTCAACACCCGAACCGGGGATAGGGCACCTCCGGAGTATCCCTCAGACAGCGTCCATATCCCACTAATCATGGCCCAGCAGTAAGTGTTTACTGAATTTTTGAATATTTGTGCTGTTTTAAATGAAAGTGTAACTCACCCATGTGACAGCAGAGGGCACTCTCAAGAGAAATAACCATAACCTTGGTAATTAACCAAAACTGCCTTAGATGTAGATGATCCCATTTTAATTTTTATTATTCTTATCTTCAAATTTAAGGGAATTTTTCAAATTTTTCAGTTTGCTCTTTTTTCTTTTTATCAATTCTGCTCAAGCATCTGAATGACCTCTGATGGAGGAAATGTGCAACACAGTGGAACCTTCCTTACCTTTTGTGATCCATAAATTTTCAGATTTAATATTTATTGGAACGTCTCTCTCTTTTTCTTCTTTTTCTTCTTCTATTTTTCTACAGGGAGCCTAATGTTGACACACTGCCCAGGTAATCCATATCTCTCTTCTTCTTCTTCTTCTTCTTCTTCTTTTTAATATTATTATTATTGTTGTTGTTGTTGTTGTTGTTGTTGTTGTTATTATTATTATTATTATTTTTTTTTAAACTTTCATTTAATTTCATTTCAAATCTTTCACTTAATGAATGATCCAGTTGTATAACTATAAATATAAAGCTCTTTTTTCTGCTTTCTTAGGAAATGAAAATCTGGCTCTTGGGAACTGAATGAAGGATCACAATTTGCTGGAGTTTTTTTTTTCTGCTTGCTCTGATTTTATTCCTCTGCCATTATAGAAAAGTTGCAATACCATGTGGATTTAAGTGCACCAAGTGCCTCTTTTAAAAGTTTCTATTTCTAATATTTGAAATCTATATGTATATATATATATATATATATATATATATATATATATATATATATATATATATATATATATATTTCTTATATTTATATAGGAAAATATATGAATAGATACCTGTAGAATGTGCCTTTTTTATAATTCCCATGACAAAAACATGTCCTACGTCCACCCAAATGTGCAAATATATCAGTCAGTCCAGTAAACCAAATATTATTCAGCTAAATGAATCTAAGCAGTAAAGATTAAGCTTAATTTTCTAGGAAGGCGATGGCAAGAAGATGACATGCCGAACATTCCTTTGACCACTTTGAACATGCTTTATTTCAGCATCCAAAATAATTAAAAACATCTCGAAATATTATACATGTACAAAATAAGTACAGATCCTCTGTTTGGAACCATTAAAGTGTCTGGTTGTGGTTTTCTTTCTGTGCCACCTTATTTAACGAAAAAAAAAACAAAAAGAAGGAAAAAACGCAATTGAAGTGGAAAAAGAAAAACAATTGACAGTCGGGAGGCCATGTGCAGACACAAATAAAGATTTTCCCAAAGATTACGGGGAACCTGGGAATCAAATGTCCGGCAATCGGTCCACTTACTTCATTCACCTACATTGAACAATCGCATTCAGCTTTTATTTTTTCTTCAGCCAACAATATAATGAGAGAAGAAATTGCATCATAATGACAACAAGATGAAATAGCACCAAACAGGTCCCATAAAGCACAAGAGACAGAAATAATTAAAAAAAGAAAATCATTTTCTGTTCTTTGGGTCAAACACATATACACCACAGTTAGGACCTGGAGATTAAAGTAGCACCGTTTCACAAATGTTACTAGTGGTATTATTTTGTTTATGCACTTTTTTTGGGTGGTTATAACCTGCCTTAGTGTCCCCCAAACACCCATAGGTAACATGATTTGGTTGTCCTGAGGTAGCCATTACAATTTTGAGCCTAGAGCCTGTGTGACACAGTGATGGGACGCTGACATCTTTTCCTCTTTGGCTGGAAGAACAAGACATTGTCTTAATTGTCATTTTTCAGATTTATTCAACACCAGAAAATGGTACATTAGAACTTGTGTTTTTTTTCATTGTCCTTCTGCAGTGGAAAAAATAAAAATAAAAAACGGCAAAAAAGTCATTCTCATGCCCTTAGGGTTGTTTGCTCATTTGTGGAATCTTTGGGGAAGTAGGAGGGGGGTGATCTTACACTTTAGTTTAAGTACAGGTATATATTATTTTCTTGTTGCCAAATGACTCACAAAAAATCTCTCTAAGTGTCCATGATGTTGACGCTGATTGGCAATAGTGGTCCTCAAAATTATTTTCTTAAAAAAAAAGAAAAGCAGAACGTCTCGAGATCACAACAAGCATCGTCCTCAAGGATGTTAAAGTGTAAGCACGTGGACTGATTGCAGCCGAATGGGGTTTTTTTAATGCATAGAAAAAGATTTGGAGATGATTGCTAGAAACAAAACAACAACATTTTTAATGTCCAGATTTATCTTTTTACAAGAAGCAGACTGGGCCAACTTCTATGCCGAATTCCTGATTGGGAGCACCAATGTCCATAGGAGCAATGTCAATGATGGGAAGACGAGTTGTTTTCGTTGTTTTGTATTCGATGACTGTCTTGCCCCAAGTGCCAGTGTGCGACTGTGGAGACAGGAAGGTGGAATCAGTCCATTAACATCAAGAGCCAGAGCATCAAGAGGCAATTAATAATATATATAAGTAACAATTTTACTTATTATGCTCTTAAGTTTAAAAAGGTGCAGGAGGATGAAACTAGTAAATACACTAGTAATAGAAACACAGGTAAATAATAATAAATGAAAATTAATAGCCGAAATAAATGAAAAAACTGTACAGCTCAGCTATGTCATGGCTAAAACGAGAAGCAATCGAAGGAACGTAAAACTGTAAGAAAACAAGAACACCATGCTGAGAGAAAAGAGCCACTTCTCACCGTGCAGCCGTCCTCGGTGACTGTATACGTGGAACGACTGTTGCCCTCGGCCCTGATCTCGGCATCGTTGGATCCCTGCAGGAGCAGAGCCTTCTTCAGGTTGCCCGAGGTCTCGTCCATGTAGGCAATGCTGTTCTTGCAGTGGTATGTGATGTTCTGAGATGCCTTGTTGGACATCAGGCGCATGAAGGTCATCTGGATGCTCACATCCTCAGAGTCTGCACCCTCGCTGCCGTACTGGAACTGCGGATGAGACAGAGAGCTTGGTTTAATCCATACGCTTGGACAGCAAGGGTAATTGTTAATGGTTAATATTAAAGGTAATGGTTTGAGACAGGATTCCTAAGCTGCAAATGTCATCATTTTGCAAGATTACTAACATACCCTGATGCTCACCAAACAAATTAATATCCATTAATTAAGATAGAAGCATATTGTTGGGGATAATAGAGCATAGTAGTACAGTGGATATATATGTATTTTTGCTGCCTTCCATATTTCCTCACACACATGAAGGCACTTTGGAAGATCTGAACTATATATAAACATTCGAACCAAATATAACTTGACATCTTTAAACCTTTCAGACACACCGATAATCTAGCCATTCTTATTTCATTCCATTATTTCTCTCAATTCATCCATTATTTTTTTTTCCTCTGCAGGCTTTTGCTTTAACATCTTGGCCTACATCATCGTCCCCTACCTGGAAGCCATCAGGCATGGACTCTCCAAACCAGACGTGCTTCTTCTCACGGATGTTCTTGCTGATGTACCAGTTCTTCAGAGGAATGCTGGCACGAGTCGGGTTGACGCAGGTCTCACCAGTCTCCATGTTGCAGAAGACCTTGATGGCATCCAGAGGAGATCCCTGGTTGGGATCCACCCAGTAAGAACCTTAAGCAAACAGAAGATTGTAGAGAAGAGTGGGAGATTGAAGACTAAGGTTAAAGTTCTTATTTGGAAGTTGCTTGTCTAGGCAATTATAATGTGTAGGCAATTATAATGACAATGAATGTTTCACCAGTTCTTTACTAGGTTTCTTGACTAAATATTTAGGAAATGACATTTAATTTCTGTAGATATCTCCTGACTCACCGCTCTTCCACTCAGGATGACACATCCTGAGGTCACGGCACATGCGTGCTGGGTTTGTCTTGGTTCCCTCTGGGCTGAGGATGTTCTCGATCTTCTGGCTGATAGTCTTGAGGGAGGAGTCTACCTCAGCATCACGGTCCTGCACACTAGCTTCATCAGCTCTGTAGCCATGGAATGGGTCAGCTGCCTTCTCAGGCTGGGGCATGATGGGGAATGGCTCACCAATGCCTGCAGGACCAGGAGGACCTGGGGGCCCGGGAAGACCAGGGGCACCCTATAAAAACAATCATGTGGGTCAGGACTTCAGCAAGGACTAGATGCATGGAAGAATGTGTGGAAAAACTTAAAAAAGAGATTAAGCCACTCACAGCAGCTCCCATCTCTCCAGTCCGTCCACGAGGTCCAGGAGGTCCAACAGGTCCAGGAATACCATTCATACCATCCTTACCATGAGCACCAGTAGAGCCAGCAGGTCCCTATAACAAGAATGGCAGTAGCAGTCAGCACTGAAATGACCAGCTAACTGGCACATAATTATTTCCTAAGAATCTCTTTATGAATTAAATGGCAGATTTAGTATCAAAGACATACACGAGGTCCAGCAGGGCCAGTAGGTCCAGCAGGTCCTGGCTCACCAGGATGGCCCTAAAGGTGCACAAAAAGATAAGAAATTTATTATTTTTTGAATGAAATATAACACAGTACGTTTTCTATGAAGGTTCATTTAGCCTCTCTGCTTGGGCTGACTGTCTCTCTCTCTCTTTCTCTCTCTCTCAGTAGATTTGACATGGTCACTTACAGCAGGTCCAGGCAATCCAGACATGCCACCGAAGCCACGGTGTCCCTTCATGCCTCTTTCTCCTGTCTCTCCAGCCTCACCTTTGTCTCCACGAGGACCAGCAGGGCCCTAGAGATAAACATAAGTATATGTATATATCAAACTACTGAGAAAAGGGTTTTTTTGAGATGCAAAAGACAGAAGCTATGTTGCACTCACCAGGGCACCACGTGCACCAGCGGGACCTGAAACACCGGCAGGACCAGCAGGACCCTAGAGAGAGAGGGAGAGGGAGAGAGGGAGGGAGAGAGAGAGAGAGAGAGAGAGAGAGAGAGAAAGACACTTGATTAAACTATTCAGTGTTACTAATGAATAACATTAATATCAATATTTAAAGTATATGCTTATTTTAGCTGTAAGTCAACGACTAGATAAACCTTCTAAATAATACCATCTATATAAAACTCCCAGATGTGAAAGTAAAAAAAAAAACAAATATTAAATAAGCTCTTGAAACTCACAGTCTCTCCACGATCTCCAGGCTTGCCAGATGCTCCAACAGGTCCAGGAGGTCCAGGGGGTCCAGGAGCTCCTGGAGCTCCAGGATGTCCAGACTCACCACGGTCTCCCTGAGGTTAACAGAAAAATTGCAAAAATGAAGTACTGGAATGGCTTCACGATGCTTACTGTATACACACACATGCAGAATAATTGCAAATAATTCATTATCTTTCTTGGAATATCGACATATTTACAGTGCATAATGCAGGACTACCATGTCCTTTGATATGTTTGTTCTTTTAAAGGAAGGGTATAATTCAGTTTAAACTACGGCACTACAAGAATAAATACAAGCTTAAAGATACTGATGCAAAGACACTATAAATCACCTTGGGGCCAGGAGCACCATCACGGCCAGGGGCACCATCATGACCAGTGCTACCCTGTAACATCACACAGGAAAAGGAAGTTAATTTATCTAAATATCACCATAAATATCAACCGACAAAACAGGCTGTTATTGTACAAAATAAGTCCAATGCTAGCTTTTCATATTTTTCAGGTACCAGTGTTTTTCTAGTAATGAAACATGAATGTGAAAATCTATATAGGTGGTTTTCTTACCTCACGGCCAGCTTCACCGGGACCTCCGCTCAGACCAGGGGGTCCCATTGGGCCAGGAGGTCCACGCTCACCTGCTGCACCAGTAACACCCTGTTTTCCTGGCTCTCCCTAAATTGAGGATACACAATCAGTTTAATTTAAAGTTTAAGTAAAATTCATTTCAGAAAAGATGTAGACTAGATTAGAAATTAAATTAAGGCCTAAAGTTTTAAGTGACTAATGTAAGCTAGACTCTTAGTTAGTGCCAGACTTACAGATGGGCCAGAAGGACCTGGCATGCCTCTCTCTCCTCTTTGTCCAGGGCTACCAGCAATACCACCGCCTCCATTTATACCCTGAGGTCCAGGGGCACCAGCGGGACCCTAGAGACAAAACAAATCAAATGGCATCTTACCGTCATTTCCATTATACCCAATCCAGTACACTCAATTGTGATGCTGTGTGGACAGAGGATGAGAATATTTAATTTCTTTGTTTAAATTAAATTATTTGTTCCACACCATGTTACAAAGACAAAGGGGTTTTAACTAGTTTTAGCTTTTTTTTTTGCCCATTTTCAATGTTCATTATTACAAAATATACAATTCAATTCAATCTGAGTAGAGGGGAGTGAAGGAGTTACATACGGCAGGTCCGTCGGCACCGGCAGACCCTCTCTCTCCGGGAGGTCCTGGGGGTCCAACACCACCAACCTCACCAGGGCGACCAGGTGCTCCCTTCTCACCACGGGCACCACGCTGTCCCTCTTTACCACCTGGGCCAACGGGACCAGGAGGTCCACCAACACCCTAGGAAGAACAGATACATGAGCAGATCATTTAAATGTAATGTAAAACATTGTATGTTTAATGCTAATATGTTACAAGCTTATAATTATGCATTCTTGGGAAGGCACTACAGGTACAACCAGACTGAGGAAGATGAAAGTGTTTGTGATGAAGTAACTTACAGCAGGGCCAGGAGGTCCAACTCTACCAGCAGCACCAGGGAATCCAGTGGCACCCTACAAAGAATAAAGTTGTAAACACTCCTCAAGAGTTATCCATATAAACTTGTAAGCATATATGCAATTTATAAATAACAATATAACTAGGTGTTTAAAACCAGGTCCTTACAGGGGGTCCAGCACCACCACGAGCACCTTTGGGTCCAGTAGCACCAGGTGGGCCCTTGATAAAGAAAAAAGAATAAACACATATATATATGTATATATATATATATATGTTATATATGTTTCTACATTTATGCCTATCCATTTTTCTGATTATACACACGCTCATGATATCAGTTTTCAACTCAATACCTGATGACCGGCAGGACCGACAGGTCCGGGAGATCCAGGAGCTCCAGCATCACCTTTAGGTCCAGAGTCACCTTGCTCACCCTTGGCTCCAGGCTGACCAGCTGCACCCTGTGTCAAGGTAAAAAGCAAAAACTTGTATTTCTCTCTCTATACTGGATTTTGCCTGAAAAATAATTGACCGCATTTCTTATTAAATTAGAGAAAATATTAGAAAACTCACAGGAGGTCCAGCAAATCCAGCAGGTCCAGGAGATCCGGGCTCACCACGGTCACCCTGGGTAGAGAAAATGCCATGATTACCATCACCATTAGCTAGCTATGATTTTTGTTCTAATATATTACCAGTTCTGGAAGAATTGTTATCTGAAGATGTGTTAATATATATAATTTGACATGTCTGTCTTTAAAATATCAAATATGGCCATTTAAATTTTGTCAAAATTGTTTCTGATTTAATCTACTGGACATTTCGGGTTATAGTGAAAACATTCACTGTACATGTTACAGACAGTGAAAAGCAACTACTGTGTCTTACTTTACTTTCTTATGGACCCTGATGCTATTATAGTATCATACTACATCTGTTTGCTTCTGGATAGATTGTCAGTCTGATGTCATCCAGCATTAACATTCTCAGTCACCTGAAGAACAATTATTCTTCTGTTAATGGACAAAAGTATGTAAACATCTGACCAAAAAAAAAGTATGTGAACACCCATATGTGTTGGAAGAATACAACAGTATAGCATGTCTTTGTGTGCTATCGCGTTACGATTTTTTCCTTCACTGCAACTAAAACCTGTTCCAACATGACACTGCCCCTGTGCACCAAGCAAACTACATGGTGTGTTTGGGATGTGGTAGCCTAGTGGTTAAGGTGTTGGACTAGTGATTGGAAGGTTTTGAGTTCAAATACCAGACCAATCTGGGCTCCTTTACCCTCAATCGCTCATAAAAAATGTAAGCCACTCTGGATAAGGGTGTCTGCCAAATGCCATTAATGTACTGCAAATGTGTGTTAAGGTTCTACTGGAAAAAATTGAGTGTCCTGCACAGAGCCCTGATGCTGTCTCAAACCAGCTGAACACCTTTGGGATGAACTGGAACAAAGACGGAACCCATGACCTCATTCTAATATCAGGGTCTAACATCTCACTAATGCTCTTGTAGTTAAATGATCACGAATCCATACAGTCATGTGCCAACATCTAGTGGAAAGCCTTTAAAGAAGAGTTTATATTACTATAAAGGCAAAGAAAAACTTTATCTGCAATGCGACGTTCTAGAAGCAAATATGGACGTGATGGTCAGGTGTCCTGATTTTTGGACCTATTAAATGTGTTCAGCATTTCCTGTTCTTACTTCTTAAGCCAGATGTCACAATAGTCATTTTAATATTAATTCATTTCAATAGTCAATCTGGAAACATAAGCTATCATCAACGAAACCCCTAAATCCATGTAGTATAATGATGAACCATTTCCAAGATCTCTGGATTTGGATTTTGAGCAAAACCAAGGTCAACTAAGCAAGTCTGCTAAACATGATAGCACGTTATTGCTGAAATGTTTCTTGTAGTTCACCAATATGGAAAATCATCTGCACACCACCTAGTTTTTACCACATCATATGGTGACAGTGTATGTTCACTGTTTATTTGTTGTGTGTTTTGTGCAGATTATTGACAACTCACTGATGTGAGTCACATTTGTAGAATAGCAATAAATAACTCACAGGTCCACCACGAGGTCCAGTAGATCCAGGTGGTCCTACGGGTCCAGGCTCACCCTGCAGCAGGACAGGATATGCATGTCATTTCCATATTCCTTATTGTCACTTTATTTCCATATATTTTTATTTCAATGGTTATTCTGTTTGAATTCAATTACCGTGATGTGATCACAGATTTTAGAACTTCAATAATGTGCTTTGATTTAAATAATATTGTCCTATATAATAAAATTGGTTGGAATGGGATTAGTGACCTTGACAGTTAAGTGAGAACATCTATAACCAAATGCACACAATCAAATAATCTAATAATCCAAATATAGTTTCTAACTGACACACCATCTAATAAAAAAAAACTCAATTAGCTTTGCTAACCTTTTCTCCAGAAGTACCAGAAGGTCCAGGGGAACCAATTGCACCAGTCAAACCACGCACACCATCCTTACCAGGAGCACCATCAGGGCCCTTAGGTCCACCATCTCCCTATCAATGGAAGACAAAACTAGTAAAGGCATAATTATACATCATTCTTTAATCTTAAGGGAAAGGTTCTATTTATCTATCTATCTATCTATCTATCTATCTATCTATCTATCTATCTATCTATCTATCTATCTATCTATCTATCTATCTATTACAATAGGGCTTGGTTAATATGCTATATCATATAGATGATATAGAATTTCAATATTGATATAATTCAGCTGATTTTAAATTTGGATGCTTCATTGTTTACAATTTACAAGTAACTAGTAGCTAAATAGAATACAACAGGTTCTACTCTAGCATTTGAGACAGTGTCTATCCTTGTCATGTATTAACTTGTAACATGTAGCTGTCAATTCCAATTAAAAATCTTTTAAGCTACAGATTACAGTTACTGTGTTCATAAAGCCATCAGAGGGGATAATATGAAAAGGTGATGTTAGTGCTCACTCTATCTCCTCTTGCGCCTGGAAGTCCGCTAGAACCACGCTCTCCGGGCATTCCCTGTGGACCAGCAGCACCCACACCACCAGGAGCTCCAGCAGCACCAGGATCTCCCTAAAAACACACACATGCACACACACATCCTTCCACAAATGTATGCAGAATATATTTCTGTTTCTTATAAGGCTGCAAGCCATACAAAACCTACCCTAGCACCATCGTTACCAGGACTTCCAGGAGAGCCACGAGAGCCGGTGGGGCCAGCAGAGCCTGGGGTACCACGCTCACCAGGAAGACCTCTATCACCCTGAAGTGAAAGGATTTACATTTAAGCACCAAATACTCGTAGAATAATTGCAGATTCTTAATAATTCTCTGGAGGGAAAAAGTGACAATGGTGATACTTACTCTGGGACCAGGAGGTCCATGAACACCAACCTCACCAGGCAAGCCCTATACAGAGAAATAGACAGCATTTAACAGTTAATACTATGGGGCTTACTACGATAATGTAAGATAATCCCTTGGCTGTCTATGTTAGCCCTATATTTAACAGAAATGCAAGAACGTAACAGACAAAAGTTCTGACTCTTACATTATATTAAGTCATGAATTTTACATGTCTACCACACTGTGCTGGCACTCACCTGCTCACCAGCCTTGCCAGTCTCGCCAGTACTACCCTGAGGTCCAGGAAGACCCTGCAAAAGTAGTAATAAAAACATGACAGTGACTGATTGTGACCTTAATTAATTATTAATAAAAATTTCAGTAATGCTAACACATGAGGGGATGTTGTGTTGTGTGGGTTAACCGTTACCTGGAATCCAGGACCTCCAGCAGGTCCTTGTTCTCCTTTCTCTCCAGAAGGTCCCTGTACCAAGAAACATTGGAAATAATCAGAATAAAGCTTTATGATGAATTGTTAGGTAATTAACATGATTAAATGTTAAATAATGTGTAATGATCAACATACAGCAGGTCCACTAGGTCCAGGAGCACCAACATCACCATCTTTTCCAGGGGCACCCTTTAAAAAAATCAATCAAAATTTACTCAAGTTTATATAGACTTTAAAATAGCAAATGATATGAAAAGCAGTCTATGTGATTAAAATTCTCTCAGGTACACAAAGTAAGACAAAAGAGTACACACCACAGAACCAGTGGGTCCTTCAACTCCTCTCTCACCAGGCTTACCAGGCTCACCCTAAGAAAGGATAAAATTGTAATTATTTCTCTCGTTTATTTTTTTTGCTTTGCATAAATTTCCAGGCTCTAAATTTACTAACTTCAAATGAAGTATAACTCAATGAGTAGCCAGAATACACTCATTTTTATCATTAATATTAAGCAACAACTTGAATGCTGATGGTTTAATAGTATAATAGTTGTTTTTTCTTTCCATACATCAGTTCCCTTAGGTCCAGGGAATCCCATCACACCAGGAAGACCACGAGATCCAGCAGGGCCGGGAGGCCCAGAAGCACCATCCTGACCAGAAGCACCCTGTAAAAGAATCATTAAACTATGCTTAAATCCTGTGGAAACAACACCAAGTGTGTGCAAAATATTACCCATTGCCCTGTGTGACATATAGTTACCATGAGTAAATTTTGATGCTGACACACTGAACTGTATTATACTAATTTATGATCTTGACTTACAGCAGGTCCAGTTTTGCCATCAGGTCCAGGAGCACCAGGGGAACCAGTCACACCCTTAATAGGAGACATAGGAGAGTAAGATAAGACTAGAAATGTGGAAATAATCATCAAGATTAAAAAAGGACAAGAATCATGCCTTGGATCCAGGAAGTCCAGGCTCTCCAGGTCGTCCAGACTCTCCGGTGGCTCCCTGAGCTCCAGCAGGTCCGTTGGGTCCAAGCTCACCAGGGGCTCCCTACAATGAAAGAATATATATACTTATAGATATCCATCTTTATACTCGCTCAATTGTGGCTGCTCTAATCCAGCACCATGGACAGCTCTAAAGATTCACATTTACATACACTTTTGTGAGGACATTTTAGAGGATTTTGATGTCATTAGAATGATGTTCTGAGAATAACTGTGACCCGATAAATCCTAAAACAATTCATGATACAATTTTTTTAGACCATACAGGCACTTTAAGTCACTTCATTATGAAACAAGGGACAGAGTGAGAAAGTCAGAAATTCTGACCATTTCATATTGTATAATGGGCTTAATGTAGCAGCTGCCTCGTTAGCAGAATGATGATGATTTACCACTTATAACTGGTACATGACTGAAATAATAAATAGAAAATTATGCATTTGAAAGACTTGCCTTGGGGCCTGGTCCACCTTCAGCACCAGGGAAACCACGATTGCCAGGGGCACCCTGTTTGAAGAACAAAAAAATTATTAATAATAAGAATTAGAAGAATAAGTAGGAAAGAAACAAAGAACATTGTGTGTGCAGTTTTTTATATGTATGAATATGCATTAAATGGTAAAATATTTTTTTTGGAATAATGTTTCAAGTAAAAAAGTTCTGATCGAAGGATTGTTTATGTACATATGAATGAGAATTTTGAATATTAGCTCTAAACCTTTAGTTATAAATGATGCTTTTTGGTGAATTTTGTGGGTCAACCAAGTATGCCTGTTTTTGTATTTCCTTTTGTGTTTTTGTAACAAATAAGTCCTGATTATTTCTAAGGGATCTGTCAATATTCGGAAGATAAAAATGCTCAAAACACAAAAATATATCAAGTTTTAAACTTACACGAGCTCCAGGAGGTCCAAGAGGTCCAGGACCACCAGGCTCACCACGAGCTCCTCTCTTACCCTCATCACCAGGAGGTCCAGAAAGACCCTGAGGTCCAACTGGTCCCTGTATAACAGAACGGTAGAGAATCAGATCAACAGTTTTAGACACCATCAGCTGTCATGTACATCTCTTGGTAAACATTAAGCATACTCACAGGCTCTCCCTTTGGACCAGGCTCTCCTTTGCTTCCTGGGGCACCAGCATCACCCTGTGTTCAGCAAAAACAAAGTAATATCAGAACTTATTAATCTTCTCTAATGTGAAATGATAAATATACTAAATATTATACAGAATCAGGTCCATCTATAAATTAGCTTGATTTAAAACATCATATTGGCTATAGGTGTTGTAAACCTAGACAAATTTAATGTTCAGACAAACGTTCTACGTACGTTGAGACCCTTAGGTCCAACAGCTCCGAGAGGGCCAGCAGGTCCAGCAGGTCCACGAGTACCAGGGAAACCAGGGGCGCCAGTAATACCAGCAGGACCCTACAGATGTTCAAAGAAATGAGAAGCGAATTTTCATTGAAGAATCTGTGAAACATCTGTGATATGATATGACAACTTTCTAACCAAATATCAAGCTTTTTGCCAAATCAAGCAACCTTACACCTTAACAAATACAATAATAGATCTTTAAATTACTTATACACAGACGGCTAAAATCATCCTTGACACAATCTGCTCATTTTTTGGATTTTAGCCTTCTATTGTTGTCAATCTGGTTTAAAACTAACCTATATCTAAACTATTTCAAGGAATATTTTGCTCCAGGACCATCGTTAAAGATGCAATAATTTGAGATCATTTAAATCCTTAATTACTGAAAGATCATTCAAGATTTAATGTCAGTGTCTATGTAAAGTGATGGTTAAACAGTGCTCTATCATAATGTCTAATCATAATGATACGATTCAATTACTTACAGGAGAACCCTTGCTACCAGCGCTACCATCAGTACCTGGAGGACCCTGGAAAAAGAAGCAGAAAAGTTCAGACTCAAATCTCTTCATTTGAATTAGAACAAACAAACAAACAAATAAATAAATAAATATAGTGACTCACTGGGGGTCCAGCAGCTCCAGCAGGTCCAGGGTTACCAGGCTCACCACGGGCTCCCTGAGGTCCCTCTGAGCCACGGCCTCCAGCAGGGCCGGTCTCTCCCTGCAGGGGGGGGGAAAGGTTAATGTAGATGCCCTTGCTCTGTGATCCACATGAATCCAAATGCAAGTTCCAACACCAATGCAGCAGATATGAGGGTCAATATAGAAGCTAAGCTCTGAGAAGTTAAATAGTGTGGCTTGTATACAAAAGGAAAAAATAAACAAAATTAAAAACGACTAAAAAGTGTCTCTAAAGAGAAAAATACTTTAGGTGGAATTCTGCTTATTATGTATTTCTTAGTATGGAAACAGAAAAATAAATACAACAAATGAGTACCACAGAGGTGATAGCCATGATGAGTGTGTGTGTGTCTGTCTGTCTTGGAGAGGCTTAAGACATACCTTAGCTCCAGCAGCTCCAGGGAATCCAGGAGGACCAGAAGGACCAGTGGGTCCCTAAAAGAGAAAATCCAATCAAATCACTTCATCCAACTTCCCAGAGAGGCTTCAACTCACTCAAGCTTAAAACATTTATATTTTTCATGTGATCTTGCGGAAGTGGTAAAAAGCCACTATGCGTATGCTACAATCAACAGTTTTGGACAATGCTTTATTACTTAGTATCTCTGTTGTATTTAATAAGAGTAATACTTAAGGTAACACTTACAGGAGATCCAGCAGGTCCAGAGTTGCCATCGTTACCACGAGCCCCCTAGAGCCAGCAAACAGGAAAGATATATATCATTAAAACTGTATTACCTAAAAACCACCAGATTAAGCAGTGAAATATCTGAATTATCTGAGGAAGAAATATTCCATGAAATGTAGGAATACAGTACGCTGTAGCTTCCTGTGCATTAATTAATTACTGAACTCCAAAGAATTACTCAGCATTGGCAGATTATCACCTCAGATTTTGGGTTTCATGACATCTGGTCCTCTAATTTCCTATTATTTATCCCAGGTTGATATTATGCGCAAGATATGAAGCTTTTGTGTAACAAAATTCTTTCAAATTCTTTTTAATCTGTAATGCAAATTAAAGGGAAGGGAAGACAAAGATACTTACAGAAGGTCCAGCAGGTCCAGGACGTCCTCTCTCACCAGGCAGACCACGAGGGCCCTAGAAAATAACAAGAACAAAAAACATCTTTCAATCTTTTACTCTTTAAAACTGGTCCATGTCTCTGTTTAGCTGACAGATTATAAACAAAACAAAACACGGACTCACCATAACACCAGCAACACCGTTCTCACCAGGGGAACCAGGCTCTCCCTGCATGTACACACAATTTCTTTTAATTCTACAGAAATAATTTCAACTAAGATCAAACAGTTAGTTTAAATATTTTTATCTACTTCTTAAATGTTCACAAAGTTTAAAGAGAGAATCGTACCTTAGGTCCAGCAGGGCCAGAATCTCCCTTAGCTCCATCTAGACCAGGGAAACCCTAAATACGGATGGAGGGATAAAAAGATGTCACAGAGGGTTTAAAGGTTAAATAACAGGGATTTCATGCACTTTATACATTGTACTCACTCTGTGTCCCTTGATTCCAGGAAGTCCTGGGGTTCCAGGGAAACCGCGAGCTCCCTGTGTGTTTATGAGAGAGAGAGAGAGAGAGAGAGAGAGATTTCCCTTAGTGATTAAACTGAAGAACAGAATTTATAAAATCAGGGTTGATTTGATTTTAATTAATAATAAATATATATTCAGGATGTGAACGTCCGTCTTTCGTTCGGTGCAACGTGAAAACGAAAAATTCAAAATTGCAGCCAGGTATACAGACCTGAGCACCAGCGGCACCACGCTCACCGGGGCGACCAGGTTTGCCAGCCTCACCCTAAAAAAACGGAGAAAAATCTTGACGTGTAATAAAACAGAACAAAAATATACTGGATACATTTACACAAAATCTGAAGAATGTGGTTCATCAGATTATGAACAATTCTGTTAGATTAAAATACAATATAGACTCACATCATCTCCGTTCTTTCCAGGAGGTCCAGGGGAACCACGAGGACCCATCGGACCCTGAGAATATACACACATTCAGATATTATCACAAGAAACACAAATCTGTTCCTAACACAAAGGTTCCACCATTAGGGGAAAGGAAGTGACATCACCAGAACAAGGAGATATTATGTCACAGGATGTAAATACTCACAGGAGAGCCAGGCTCACCAGGTTCACCTGGAGGACCAGTGAATCCTTGAGGACCCTGAGAAAACGTAAGAGGGACAATGAGGAGAGAAAATCCTCAGTGACTGTAATTCACTAGCTGTAAGTCTGTTCTTTATAATGGTCTTAGTCAAAAATAGTGCAGGTTTTATTATTTGTGGATTTCTCTTAGACACTGGAAATAAAACTTACAGGAGAACCTGCAGATCCAGGAGGTCCACGGGGTCCCATTGGTCCCTAAATGAGAGACAGGGAGAGAGAGAATTATGGAAAAAGGTCACAGTCTTTATGTGTTCATGCATAATTCTAGAGAAGAGAAGAGAAGAGAAGAAGAAAGGAGAGATGAAAAAAGAAGAGAGGAGAAGAGAAGAAGCATGAAGAGAAGAAAGGGGAGATGAAAATAGGAAAAGAGAAAAAGTGAGAAGAGAAGATAAAAGAAGAACAGAGGAGATGAGAGAAGTGAGAAGAAATGCAGAAAGAGAAGAGAAGAGAAGAGAAGAGAAGAGAAGAGAAGAGAAGAAGAAAGGAGAGATGAAAAGAAGAAGAGAGGAGAAGAGAAGAAGCAAGAAGAGAAGAAAGGAGAGATGAAAATAGGAAAAGAGAAAAAGTGAGAAGAGAAGATAAAAGGAGAACAGAGGAGATAAGAGAAGTGAGAAGAAATGCAGAAAGAGAAGAGAAGAGAAGAGAAGAGAAGAGAAGAGAAGAGAAGAGAAGAGAAGAGAAGAGAAGAGACTCATACTGGTGGTCCAGGAACAGCTGGGCCGCTGGATTTCTCACTACCATAAGACAGCTGGGGCAAGTTATACTGTTAAAAACAAACAAAAAGTTCAAGTTATTAGCAATAATAATTCATCCATCACACCTTTATTAAAACTCTGTTCTTCTACATCATTTAGTTTGATCACCAGACTAAAAAGATTATTTTTTTAATTTCTTTTGCTGTATTTCTCACTCACAGCGTCAGCATCACTGTTCTTTATATTATTCTCATAATCACAGCTTTCTCTAGTTATGGTTTGTTGTCATGAGTTAAAGCTGCTCTCCATCTGACTGGCGCTGATTTAAATGGCAGCTCTTGGTCTGACATTACAGAATCGCTTACCAACAACAACATCACAGCGTCTTTCCCACTAACCGAATGCTGTGAGGAGTTTGTCTTTGAGCCTTTGTGTCTTAAACATGTATAGATTTGCTTTTGACAGCATTATTTGTGGAACTATTATAAAGTGATACACTCACTCCACCCAAACCAGGGGGTCCAGGAGGGCCGGGAGGTCCAGGAAGTCCGTTCTCTCCGGGAATGCCGTCGTTGCCGGGATGTCCGACGGGACCCTGTCAAACCACAGCACCATTTATATTAGAATTCTATAAATAGATTAAATGCTTAGTAACAGTCAGTCAACCTCAGATTAATCACAGGATGAAACTAAATAGGAAAATAATTAAAAATGTAATTTATATATATTTATGTATGCATATATCCATTTAGGAATAATGGAATTCCAAATTAATTCTGTTTAAATATTGTAAACATATAACAGAAGATTATAAAGGATGAATAAAATACATCTGGGATATGGGATTTGTTTAAAAAGGTCGAAATCACACATCAAATTTATATCCAATTTCATTTGTGAGGTCAAAGAGGTTAAAGTTCACACAGGTCAGGTCATTTCTTCACTCTGTATAACCTACAGAACGAATTGTTTATAGAAACAACTGATTGTGTGTTTCATGGATAAAGTATTTACTACATAGCTTCAATCATTTGACATAAATAATATAAAAATTAGATGAATTCAAGTAACACGTCCAAGACGGCTGGTTGAAATAAATGCAACCTCAAAGCAACGCAACAAAGACAAAAGGAAGAGATAAAGATGGAATCTGTGCTTACCGGTTCACCCTTAGGTCCGGGCTCACCCCTGGGTCCAGAAGGCTACAAATACACATATATATTTATATAATTATAACTGTAATATTTTCAGAAGCAATAACATATGTATATGTATGCTTTTTGTCAACAATATAGATTTCTTTTTGTCTTAAAGTGAAAGTTTTTGTATTTTTTGTACACAATTACTTACACACACACACACACACACACACACATACACACACACACACACGTGTGTAGAGAGTAAGCTGGTATTGTTACTGACCCCAGAGGTCTCTGGAGATTCGGTGCCTGGGAAATGAAATACAAATCAAAATTAGTGATTTGAATGTCTATCATTTTTTGGACACATATTCCTTATGATTATGTGTTTTGTTTTGTTTGTTTATTTTTGTTTGTTTGTTTATTTTAAATATATATATATATATATATATATATATATATATATATATATATATATATATATATATATATATGTTGGCAGATATATATTGCCCCAAGATAACGAATGATCTCTTTGATCATGAAAAAAATGCTCCACTGTGTTCCTAAAAATCGATATGTGAATAATCTGCCAAATCATTCCAAATGTAATCTTAATCCAGTGTGTGAAAATAGATCCGCAGTAGCGCCCTCCCAGACCGTGCACCTTTCCAGCAGGACGGCCATCGGAGGAGAGACACTTCATTTGCTTTTAATATCTCCGGGCTCAGGTAAAGCGACAAGTCTGCTAGAGGGCGACATAAAACTAGCACGTCTGCGAGCGAGTGAATGGTGATGTGGCAAATATACCGTCGATGCAAATAGGGCAGCATTCGCCATCGGGGATTTCTGGGTTGGCGCAGTCCGTTATGTCCTCGCAGATCACCTCGTCGCACATGACAGTGCCGCTGTCGCACACGCAAATCCGGCATGGCTCAGGTTTCCATACGTCCTTGTCATTGTACAACTGGCCTTCTAATGTGCAGCTATTGAATATGCCTACGAATGAAAGACCGAGAGGAACACGTGAGTTATGAGCATTTCATTTAGGTTCCTCACTCATTCCTGATATTCTGAATAATACCTTAAAAATATTTCACCTGGAGTTAAAATATTTCATTTTAGTTACGAACGATCTGTATTCAGGATATATTTATATAGATAATGGAACCTGGCTAATAAATGAGGATATTTCATATTCATTTGGTATTACTAAACATTTATATGTTATATATTTATATGTTATCTATAACGTCCATGTGTCTTTCTATGCAACTCTACACAGTTCCAGTTAATCCGTTTTAATGATTTAGACATTTTCACAAACACCAATTGCTTTTTTTCTCTCTCACACACACAGACCAGACATTGAAATGTTGAATGGCTTTGAAATGAGCTGGAAATATAGATATTATGGCTGTTTGAAAAAAAAAAATGCATTTTTTAATTCACTTCTACTAAAACAGTCCTGTACTTTAAATCACTTTTTATGTCAATGTCATGACTTTTCTGGCTTAGGCTAAATTAAAATGTCAACTGAAGTCTAGTTCAGAAAATTAACCCACAATATTCGTTCAATGGGCGTGAACTTATCACTAAAGACACCACGCCCCCTGGGGAAAAAAAAATCCGACTTTATGCAATACACAAACCGGCCACAAGGCGCCGCCATTGACTAAGATTAGTTATAACAGACCTCAACGCCCAGACTACATCATCGATTAAACCCTATTAACTTTTCTCTCGACATCAGCGCAGTCACTGATTTCCATCGACTTTAACATTTTGTTTTCATTTTAAATATGGATTACATTTCTTCTTAGAACAGATCAGCATCTGTTTGATTGAGATCTCCACCTGATTTGCGCTTCAAAACTTGTCCAGATGTTTCACATCTGTCTCACGCTACATAAATTTCGCCCTCTCTGTCAGGCAAAAAAAAAAATAATAATAACGACGTTTGAAATAAATAAATAAATAAATAAATAGAATCGCTAAGTTGAGAGCAGCTGCGTGAGTTTTTTATTTTGGAAATAATAATAATGATAATAATAATGATAATAATTATTATTATCATTATTATTATCATTATTATTTATCCTCATTTGGTACACGGGTTACTAATTGGAGCTGTGCTAAAGATGCGGCAAGCTTGTAAATGCAAATGCAAGATGAAATGTAATTTTAAATGTAAATTCAACTTTTCAGTTTTTTAATCTTCTCCTTTTGTCAAACATATTTAAAACAAAAAGAAAAATCACAATCACGGTACTCACTGTCATCCTCGCCTTGTCCTCTCGCCACGAGAACCGCGGCCGCGAGCAACAACCCTAACCGGATATCCACAAAGCTGAACATGTCTAAATGTTAGACATGTAGACTCTTTGAGGCGAGAGTGTTGTGTCTTTAGTTCCTGCAGGCGCCGATCATACACGTCGAGGTTATAAGTCCAAACCCAGACCCCAACACACACACACTCCCTACTGCCCAAACACACACCTCATCCTGGCTTTTATATTGCCAGCAGTGTTAGGGAGGCGCTCAACATCCTAAGCATGTTCAACAGAGAGAGAGAGAGAGAGAGAGAGAGAGAGAGAGAGAGAGAGAGAGAGAGAGAGACCCCCTCCTTCACCAAGAAAGAATAAAACCATGTCTAGAGAACTCAGTTGTAGGACAACGTGGAAGTTTTGAGTGGTTTTGAGTGATGAGGTGGACGATTCTTACCAGGATTTAACATGGCGTAGATGAACACATGTGCATCTTCATGATATGTTACACAGCCCAAAAACAGTGGATACAAACTAACAGGGAACTTTATTACATATCGTATTGCACTGTTAGTCATGTTGTTGCTTTATTTTTTTTACCTTTATTTAATCTATTGGACATGGAATTTTTTTTATTTCTGAAAGCCATCCTTTTTATTTGGGTTTACATTCAAATAGTAATAAGTAGCAAAACATGCTGTTAAAAGATTGCGTGTCATTACACAAGCTTTTGTTTAAGGGGGATTTGTTTAATTCATGACTTTCTTCTGGTATTTGATTGAAGCAGGTTTTGACCCTACTATTTACTTGCTAATGAATGTTTTTATCAAAAAGGGTGGTCTGAACGGCAGAAACTGGGCTGCAGGGTTTGCGTAACGAAGAATCTTAATAAACTTTAGTTTTATATTTAACAAATTTAAATAATCTGTTTTTTTTGCTTCCCTTTTTTATAGTAGCACAAGTCAGAATGGCATCTACGAGAATCATCTTCCTCCTCTTTATTACTACGTTTCATTATTTGTCTGGAGTCATTTATTGTTCATTCAGAAAAATATCAATTTGAAGTAAAAGAAATCGTATTTGAACATGGGGTATGTCAGCATCTTAGTGATTTGAAGCATTTATGTTAAACATGCAACATGTAAGAAAATGTTGTGTGTGTGTGTGTGTGAGTGAGAGAGAGAGAGAGAGAGAGAATTGGCATTATTTGAAAGTATGCGTTGTGTCATGGACACGTTGCAAGTTCAGAGCCTGAAGAGAAGCGTTCATACAGTATTGTGTGCTGTCTTTGATTAGTCACTGTCAGTCTTATGGACTGAAGAATAATGTTGTTCACATGAGGAGGGTCTAATCGAACCTCAGCAGAACACAGGGATCAGTTGAGGGCTAAAGATCACTCTCAATGGGTCTTATAAAGGGTCTACTTTCCAGACCTACATGGCACAAATAATATGATATGATGATTTATGATCTTTATTCCCATTCACATCAGATTATTTGCTGTCTTAATGTGGACTATTTGGGATTTAACTACACTGGACATAGGCACAGTGATGAAGAAGCAAGGCTGTGGCTGATATTTTTTTTTTGGACCAGACTGTTTTGGGGGGTGAGAGGGCTGATTATTTTCAGGCATGTCATGAACACATCATCAGCTGTGTTTGAGAATGTTGTGGGTCGGATTCATTTGCAGGTGTAATGAACGTCAGTGAGGGGGACTGAGCACATGTTGGCCAATCAATGTACAAGCTACGCAGAAAGACGTGTGATAAAACATCATTTTAGTGTTGTTTTGATTTGAATTATAGGGCTTCAACTTTTCTGATGAAGGAGAAACCAGAGGAAGTGCAACATGAAATTAGTAGAGCATTAAAAACATGAAATACTTAAAAATTGAGAAATTATTCATGCAACTGCTTATATGTGTAATGTTGTGTAGACAGACAGACAGACAGACAGACAGACAGATAGATAGATAGAACATTAATGTGTGTATATAGTATCTTACATATAACACAGTAAAGCAATAAATCCACACAGTTTCCTCAAATGATTCCTTGTACCAATTGTACGATGGTGAGCTAGTTTTGCTGAAACTAGAGTGAAGATTAGCATCAGAAATTATTTGTGTTTAATTAAATTAATTAGTTTAAGCAATAAAAATATACTTGGTAGACAGTGGTTACACAACATAGTGTAAGAACCTAATGTGATATAATCCTAAATATCTGAGAAAAAAATACAGGAAAGTAGTAAAGCTACATGGAGAACTATTTTAAATATGTCAGCCATGTGACCTGAGGTGTGATTGTCACTGAACTCTATAACTGAATTACTCTAACTCTATTACTCACTGACTATAACTCGCGGCATATTGAAATTCTTTCTCAGCATATCGCAAGGGTCAGAAATGATACAGCACCCCTGGAGCAGAGTGGGTTAGGGGCCGTGCTCAAGGGCCCCACGATGGCAGCTTGGCAGTGCTGGGGCTTGAATCCCAATCCTCATCCCAGAATGTTAACCACTTAACCCACTACTGCCCCAATAACAATACAGACAAGAAACTATACATAAGCTATAGAGTAAGTCTACAATATAAATATAGTAGAATCTGGCAATAAATATTGACTTAGAATATTGAATCTAAGAGGGGGCACGGTGGTTTAGTAGTTAGCACGTTCGCCTCACACCTCCAGGGTTGGGGGTTCGATTCCCACCTCCGCCTTGTGTGTGTGGAGTTTGCATGTTCTCCCTGTGCCTCGGGGGTTTCCTCCAGGTACTCCGGTTTCCTCCCCCGGTCCAAAGATATGCATGGTAGGTTGACTGGCATCTCTGGAAAATTGTCCGTAGTGTGTGAGTGTGTGAGTGAATGAGAGTGTGTGTGTGCCCTGTGATGGGTTGGCACTCCGTCCAGGGTGTATCCTGCCTTGATGCCCGATGACGCCTGAGATAGGCACAGGCTCCCCGTGACCCGAGGTAGTTCGAGTGAGAGTGAATGTAAGACACATTCGCAGTGTTATATTCATATGAACACAGTATTTTATTACAAACCTGACTCTTTACAGCATGGTAGATTTGGCAGTGGTGATCAGTATGTACAAGCTGTAAACTGACCCTAACACTTCAGATCGATCTACATTATAATTATCATTTATAATGAGAAGTTTACTTGCAACATTTAGCACGCATGTTTCATGCTCAGAACCGAAAGCCCTCAAGCAACATCACATACAAGGTTTTCTCCCTGCGCAGTGTATCCAGATTCCAGACTGGTTCTGGTTTCCATTTTGAATTCCACAAGGAGAAAAGATTTTCATGGATTTCATTTAGAGAATTTTGGCTATTTATTTTTACCTGGCTCTGAGAGAAAACCTGGTTCTCTGTTAACAAGCAAAATCATGTTTTGTGTGTAGCATTGAGAATCCTTCAGAAATATTTACAAGCTTCAGGACAAGAACTCAACTTAAAAAACTTGATAGAACTTTATTGTGTGTAGATAGATAGATTGTGAATCCTCTGAGAGTGTTAAGCTTGTATATTGTTGGAGCATGAGCAGCAACTATATTTATCTCAGTTATACAACTGAGCATTAAGGGCCTTTCCCAGGGGACCAGAAATGGGAGCTTGGTGGCTCTGGGATCTGAACTCACAACCTTTCAATCAGTTGTCCAGGGCCTTAACCACTAAGCTACCACTTCTCTATCTTCTCACTTCCACTTCCTTTTCTCTTCTTATATCCCATCTTCCTAGAAACATGGGGTCAGGGCACAGGGTGAGATATAATACAGCACCACTGGAGCAGAGACACATGTGGTGCTGGGGTTTAAACCCCATCCTTCTAAAGAGCAACCCACAAATTATGTATTTAGAGAGTAGGAGAACGCAGAAAGGAACCAGGTCTTTTATGGAAGCTGAGAACAAAACACAAGACATAAACACACTGGGCTGAGTGAGCCAGCTTGGGGCATTTAATCTTATTCTCATGACAAATAAAGAGAAAAGTTGTATTCCTTTTTTCAGGTATTAGTTTATTGGTAGTGTGAGTTAACAAGTAAGCTTTGTGAAGCTTTCAGACCCAAACAGTTTTCCGGCTTTCCCAAAACCATTCTTCTTCTTTGATGTGTATTATGGCTTAAATGAAAGTTATGTGGTGGAAGAACCATGCTATCACACAGCTACTACTGTTCTCTAACATGCAACAACGTTTTCAAAGGGATGTGGACTTTAATAAAATCACTCTGGACAGATAAAATTACTATTATATTTCTAAAAGTGAACACATTTACCAAATTGAGTGTTTCTGGTGAGGTATCTGGTGGGATGTGGTTGCTCAGTGGGTAAGGTGCTGGACTACTGATTGGAAGGTCATGGGTTCGTACCCCAGGACCAAGCTGCCACTGCTGGGCCCCTGAGCAAGGCCCTTAACCCTCAATTGCTCAGTTGTAAGTCACTCTGGATAAGGGTGTCTGCTAAATGCTGTAAATGTAAATATATCACCAGGTGTTTTAGTGCTAGTTAGCTAGCATTGTGTTAAAAATTGTGCTCCGCAGTCCAAGACGATTCGGCTACAGAATTAGATGGAGACAAGACTGAAATTAAAAACTGGCCTCAAATTAGCAGAGTTCATTCTGATTTGTGTACGTAGTTTGATAGGGGTTAAAAAAAAATCAGGAGGTTATATTACATATATTACATTAACTGCCCTGTCTTCTGCCCCTCCCCCACTCATAAACAAAATGTTCATGGGGCAGTAAGATTTGTTCCCCAGTAGGTCTCTGCTAGTACATCCCATTGCAGTTTACCTTTTTTTACTATATAATAACAATATAAAATTTTAGAATAAAAATAACAAAGTTTATATTTAGAATTAGGGGGCATGGTGGCTTAGTGGTTAGCACGTTCGCCTCACACCTCCAGGGTTGGGGGTTTGGTTCCCGCCTCCGCCTTGTGTGTGGACTTTGCATGTTCTCCCCGTGCCTTGGGGAATTCCTCCGGGTACTCCGGTTTCCTCCCCGGTCCAAAGACATGCATGGTAGTTTGATTGCCATCTCTGGAAAATTGTCCGTAGTGTGTGAGTGAATGAGAATGAGCACTGAGCCTGAGCACAGGCTCCCCGTGACCCGAGTTAGTTCGGATGAGCTGTAGAAAATGAATGAATGAATGAATGAATGAATTAATGAATATTTAGAATTTAGATTTATTCCTAATGAGCAAGCCAGAGTCATCGGTGACAAGAAAAAAACTCTGTGAGGTAGAAACCTTGAGAGGAACTGGTCTCAGAAGGGAACCTCATCCTCATCTGGGTGATTAAAATGAAAATTTCCCTTTAGGAAAAAAAAAATGAGCATATTAGAACACTGGATAGGAAACATTGATTAGTTGATTTTTACCGCTGTCATGACAGTAAAACAGTGAGGAAAAAGCATCAGTTACTTCCCTCTGTACATTTTCACATTCAGGGTTTCGTCTCACTGCAGGAAGTGGAAATGTGGAAATACAGTAGACTCGCCCGGGTTTAAATAGAACTTGCAATTTTCTGTGCTTTTTGTCCGTGCAGGAGCCACAGTAATGTGGGGCTTTGTGGTTTGTGTTAGGGAGAGTTCAGACTGGTGGTTAGGGTGGACACATGTTGGACCAGTGCACCATGAGAAAGACAAGCGCACTGGTGTTTTAAGGATGGGGCCCCTGAATACTGTTACCCAGGCATGACAATACACAAATCATACGGAAGTGAGATTATGGGTATTATAGCGAAATATTATCAAAAGCAATTGGTTATAGTTGTCAAAATAATAGTTTAGCATATTTGTTTTTAATAATAATAATAATAATAATAATAATAATAATAATAATAAGAAGAAGAAGAAGAAGAAGAAGAAGAAGAAGATGAAGAAGAAAAAGAAGAAGAAGAAGAAGAAGAAGAAGAAGAAGAAGAAGAATGCTCTACAAATGTGGTGCCATTCTATGGTGGTGCAGTAGGTTGAGTTGCCACTCCACCTCGTGTGTCTGTGTGGCTTTTCTTTCCTCCTAAAAACATGGTAGCTTAAGTGTTATAAACTGCCTCTAGGTGTAAATGAGTGTGGTTGTGTGCAAGGGACAATAAAGCTTAGGCAGGAGGAGGCCCCTGATTCACTCCCACCCTGACCATGATAAAGCAATTACAGATAATGAGTCATTTTCATCGATTGAATTCCATCAAAAAGGATTACGATGTATCTAGCATTCAATCTCGTCTTATCCTTCTAAGTTTTGAACTTGTTAAAAACCTCAGGTGTAATCTTTGCCACATAACCTCTTCCCGTCTCTCTCAGCAATGTCCTGGTTTTATCTCAGTTGTACCAGATGACTAGGTGCGGCTCCTGCGCTGTTTTACGAGACTCTCTTTCAAATCCAGCAGCTGCACTGGTACCTACAATTAGAGAAGCCTGAAACTCCCCCATTTTCCAATCCTGAAAGACCTAGAATTAAATAGAAAGTGGTAAGTTTCATCACAGACACCAACAAACGAGATATTTTTCTAGCTTGGAATGACGTGTCAGTGCTCCAGGATGGACATGCACAAGCTAACATGCTCTGTATTACACACCTGGTGACCAGACAAAACTTAGATGAAATATTAATACCATACGAGCTTTAAGTGTTTCCATCCCATTTCTCAGGGTACTCTGTTTTACAGGATATTTTGATTCCACAAAATTGGAAAGTATTTTGTTTGCGCTTATGTTTTGACATGCTCAGACTTCGAGGATTAGTAAAAAGTGTCAGAAAGTCACGGTCTTTCCAAAATTTTCAATTTTAGACGGTGGTAGATTTCCAAACTATTTTTCCATTTCTACAAGTATTGCATTAGTTTCTAACATATTAACACTGCAGATTTGGCAGTGTTTAATTTAAATATAATCTGGATTTAACTGACTTGGGGTTAACTACCTGTAGAATGAACTGGGTTGGGAAAAATGCAAGCACTCCTCCTACCTGATATGGTAAGTGCAGTGATTATGTTGGCCTGAAGCTTTGAAAATTTAACATTCTTTCTGACCCCCCCTCCGCTAGGCTTCTACCTCTTGGGTGTGTCTGTTAGGCAGATCTAGTTTATTCTTAGCAGGACAAAATCTTGTAATGCTTTAACATTAACATGTAAATAAGCAAGTAATAAGCTGTAATAAACCACTGAATTCATGACTTTTAAATGTGCATGAACAGAACATCAGTCTTATAGATTATAGATTGTGATCATGAGATTCAGAAGCCTTTTGCTGCATCTTGTGCCGTCGTGTCTGAGTTTTCATCGTCACACGTGGCAGACGTGATGATGTAACATTGTTGCCACTGGGTTTTGATGCAGTTTACTTCACAATTGAGTTACAAGGTCTCCACTATTTTTGCTAATAGATTCGAGTTAGATTCTTGTGAGCACCGCTGAAGACATTTCATGTTTGTGGTAAAAGCTGCAAGGATTCTTCACTCCCTGAGCATCTGGTGCTTCTTGCATGTTCCTACTTGCAGATCTGGGAGAGAAGGCTCGCGTTGTAGCTGAAGAAATCCATGCCAAACCCCCCAAGCTTTTGCTTTGTCCTTCCCCCTTTTTATTTTCTTCCTTTCTACTTCCCTCCTTGTTCTTGGGATTCTATCAATCACCATATGGCTCCTTTAGCTCTGCAAGGCTTGACTTATATACTAAAGGACCTCAAGTAACTAAACTAACAACTGGCCATTTGAAAATTCCCTGAAAATAATTCCATACAATACCATTTGCACTGGTCACTACTTATTTGTTGTTTTGTAAACCATTAGTTGCAGGCATTCAGCTTGATGTGTGATTTTAAAGAGCTTGTTTGGCATTTGCCAAAAAATAAAGGGAAAAACTTTAACCTTGAGCTCTGTAGTCTGTCTGAAAATGTTCCTCAGTGAAGTAAGTACAAAAATCTGTGCCTGACTAATGCTTTCCTGACATCACTCCAGCTTTTCCTGCACGAATGTTTGACTTAACACAGCAAACGGTATTCCAGCATTTTGCTCTAGGTTTTCCTGTAGATCTGTGCAAGATGCTCAGTTTATCTTGTGGTTTAAAATATAAATTACACTGCCCCCTTCAAGTTTTGAAGTATATAGATTTAGCAGTCTGTAAGGAAAAGGATTTTTAGAAATGAGCTTGATCTCTCTGAGGCATAGCCAATTAAACTGAATAGCTGTAAACCACATAACATCTACACATTTTCTTAGTCTATCATCTCTACCTTTTAGGATTGTGGGATTTCTTTTTTTTAGTCACATATTCATTACAGCACAGTGAAATTCTTTCTTCTTATATCCCAGCTTCGGAGGTTGGGGTCAGAGTGCAGAGTCAGCCATGATACAGCACCCCTGGAGAAGGGAGGGTTAAGGGCGTTGCTTAAGGGCCCAATGGTGGCAGCTTGTCATTGCTGGGGCTTAAACCTCTATTCTCTGATCAATGAACCAGAGCTTTGACCACTTGAGCCACCATTCATTCATTTATTCATTCACTTATGGATTCTGGTGGATCCAGAGCTAATCCAAGGAACAGTGAGTTCATAAGGCAGGGACACACCCTGAATGGGATGCCAGTCAATTGCAGTGCACACTTTACCCACACACACAAACAATCCATAACTAGGGTCAATTTGGTGTTGCCAGTTTGCCTTCATTCATGGCATTGGTAGATGGGAGGAATTCAGAGAACCCAGAAGAAACCCATTTGGTATTCAAAACACCACACTAACTGTTATCTGATTAAACTTGACACTGAAGATGCCCACTGTGCCACCATTCCACCCCAGAACTGATTCAGTGGGGAAGAGTGGAATGGGCATAACCCCTGAGGCTAAATTAACTTTCACATTTGAGATTCTATGAGAAGAATTGCCCTCCCAGCATAATTGTGGGATAAGTGCACTCTTACTTTCAAACTCTGCAAGCAAGCGAAGGCCCTGTCTCATCCCATAGGCTTTGTGTGGCTGGACTTGATTACAGGGTGTCAGGCTGCTTGTGTCTTTTGAATACTTGGCAGCCTTGCACCTTAATGACATGGCTTATCAAGCCTCTGTCTTTAGAGAGAGAGAGTCACTGTCCAGCTTGAACAAACCAATCATTTTCCCTAAACTGGGGCGTTTTGCTGTCTCAGTAACACACGCTGATATCATGTAGTGAGATTTTGGGCTAAGGTTCTGGATGATATGTAAGGTTCACACAGAACATCTGTACCTAGATAAAATTGAATCTACTGTCTAGTTGGATGTTAAAGTTCCTCCTAAGGAGATTACAATCTGTTCATCTTTTCATACCACGTCACCAGTGGACACGCTGGGATGTGTATGCCTGAAGCAAAAGGAGATGCTAAGCATAGACCTCCCCTTAGAATTGGCTCCTCCCATTTCAGAAAGCATGCCAGGGGGGAAACAAGGGCGATGTTTCCTTGGATGATCTTTCTGAGTTTGCTTTTCAACCATGCCGCATGAAACATTTTTGAGCGCCATGTTTTAACATAACAGGAACACAGAACATGCATGAAGACATCATATTTGTCCGAATACATATCTGGTGGGTGAGGCTGTCCATGTTTGACATTTTTTGACCTGGGATCTGTTTTAAAAGATGCAACAACAACCTCAGGAAGAATGTTTTTTGGTAAGGGAGCTAAGAACATTTGGTGTTTCTATGAGTCGCTATGTTAGGTTCACACTGTGATGTTTTTTTTCTCTTCATTTTACTTCCCTAATCATACAGATGTGTCTCCAAGGTCCTGTCCCTTATTTACTTCCCACCCCTGAGCACCAGTCCCCTCCTCTTTACCAAGACACCCATGTTAACGGCGAGAGAGAGAGAATGGAAAAAGTGACTGAATTCTTCCCAGACTTCTGATAATGTGCATATGGTGGGTGGAAGCCACCATGTTACCATTTCAGCAAAAAAGAAAGAACACTAAGGCAATAAAAAAACTGTTTAAATTCAGTTCAACTGCTTAGATTCACAATTAAAGAGATTTTTAACGTTCAGTTTAGTCAGAGGCTAGTGTCAACCTTAGTTGTTTGAAATGGGGGAATTTGCCACGGTGAAAAAGTTCAAACTAGTGAAAAATGATGATCTACTTGTGTGTCCAAGGGGCCGAGGGGTGTGGCCTAAATGGTTCTCAGATTTCAAGTTGTTTTGTGTGAAAGCAGCTCAGACCATAAAACAGGCTACCGAACTTGCTGCATATATTCTCTATATTTTTTTTTTGACCTCAAATACTCCACTGAAATAAAATACAAGCTTATTTTTAAGCACTGGGTTTCTATCTCACCGGATTCGTTTTAGTATTAAGATACCTAATAGTTATTTGGGTTAGACATGACACAAAATATTAATAAATTTAAAAACAATTTATTTCAATTAAAGAAGTCTTTTATTACAATATTAATAGTACACACATGATGAACTTTGTTTCATGCCTCGTAGAAGTGTTCGGTGTTCTTTTTAATTTTGACATAATTTCCAGTCTCTCTGGCAGGCATTTCATTTCAAATCCTTTGCCCAGGAAAACATCTGGAAAAAGTTCTCTCCAGACTCCATGTTTCTCTATTCCTCTTGCTGGTTATATGTACGGTCTCTCTTCACTTGTTTTATTTTGTAGTTTTCTTTTAAATTATTTTTGCTTTCTGTCCATTTTTATTCCTGAATCTGCTGGATATACAGCTGGTCACTGACATGTAAGAACTGACAAAGATTGCAATTATAAAAACGTGTTGTTTTTATGGTTGTACTCTTATTATGTCAGAATCAATTCTTAATAAACTTCATGACCAAGTGTAATATTTTTAATTGTTAAAAGTTTAAAATCTGTGAGGTGTGTGAGAGAGCACAGTGGGGGAACTTAGCTCAGCATAAAGGTCTGGAAATCTCATCAGTCATCTCCTGACGCCACCACACAGGCACTCATAAATACTGCTGCAGGCCTGTGCATGGACTATAAGGACAGAGAGAGAAAGAGAGAGAGAGAGAGAGAGAGACAGGGATGGAAAAAGTGGAGCAGAGTGGAAGGAACAACTAAGAACAAGAGATCAGGTGGTACGAAAATGTGGTGGCTAAAGTATGGAGCCGTTCCGAGAACAGATAAAAGAGAATGAGAGTTTGTACTTGCTTATATGCCGAAAGAAAAATAAAGAAAGAGACTGGACAAAGCTTAAGGAGAAAGCTGACCTGAATAGTTTCGGTCTGACTCAGACACTCTTCAGATTGCAGAGCTGCAGAAATCTCCAGTTAGGACAGCTTTACGGAAAAAAAAAAAAAAAGACGATAGAGTGATCGTATGTTTTTCCACATATGAGTATGTCATTAACACATGACCACGTGAAGAATGGGTGAAAGTACATTTCAGCATGTTACTGTATGTGAAGAATTTTACAGAAAAAAATAAGAAAATGTAACATTTATTTAGAAATAAATTGTTTATGTGAAAAAAAGATAGAAGAGAAAAACAGAAAAAATCAAAATGCAATATTTATGTAGAAATAAATTGATTATGTGTAAAAAAAAAAAAAAATTTTAAATTAAAAAACTAATCAAAAGATAGCTTTACATTAGCTCTGAGTTAGCCTACTGTTCATAAGATACTTTAAGGTTGCTAGCTCTCTAGCTGAGCATTAGCCTGCTGCCAAGAACTTCTAGCTATTAGCATGAATATTTACATTTTTTTTAAACATTACTTTCATTTGCAGAAGCACATGATAACAATTTATGACAATAGCAACTAGAAAATGTTGCCTTCCTACCTTAAAGCCTCACCAGATCCCAGCTAACTTCCTGCCAAAAAAATGCATACTGTAATATGCATGAAAAACAATAAGCTAGCTAATCTAGTTAAGTTACCACAGAAGCTGAATTAACTGATTTATGTCACCATATTTTAGTTTATAAATGAATTTAATGAGACAGTTAAAATATCAGTATGCTAGCATCATATGGTAGCGACTCTGAGCTTACTGATTGTCTTAAAAAAACCCCAACAACAACATTCTACCAGTTTTCTGCATCCTGATAGTTATCTTGACTCAGCAGGTTCTGGTGTATACTTTCTGTATTTCAGATGCCTGTGATAAGTATCAATAGTCATCAACACTGAGAACCTGGTGGGCCAAAGAGCTTTGGCATCAGTCACCGTGTAACTCTGTTAGTAATTCTTTACACAGAGAGAAAAATATCACATTGCACAGCCAGATCCTCCGAAGGAATCCCCATCCCTCAAGATGCACGAGGCCTGCCAGAGAACATCATTAACAGCAAGTCGGATTCGATTCCTTCACTTCTGTCACCATCCCAGGTTGTGCTCATGTTTTGTTCTGTTGAGCACATCAGGTAGGTTCATCTGAACCTCTGGCAGCCCCACGCTCTGCTCGACAGTGTTGCTGAACCAAAGAGTATAGTGCGGATGCTGAGAGACAGCCAATCAAAATTTGAGGCAAACCAGAAACATCCCGTCCACAGAGACAGCTTGGTAATCTACAGAGAATTGTTGTTGTAGGATTAGATAGGATAGGATAGGATAGGATAGGATAGGATAAACACTATCTGTTATATGCAACTCCAAAATGATTGGCACTCTTAACGAGAAACAATTTGAGGAACTAAACACATACCTGCCTCCGTAAACTAGAAACACCTGTACCCATGCTCATCCATGCACTTATCCAAACAGACCTTCATCTGTGGCAGCAGCATTAGCCATGAAGTCACACAGATACAAGTCAGGAGCCTCAGTTAATGTTTATGTTAAACATCAGAGAGAGGGAAATGTGATCTCTGAGACTTTGACCCTCGCATTGTTATTGATGCCAGATGAGGGTTTGAGTATTTCAAAAATTGTTGATACACCACTTGAGTTTAACTGTTTGTTAATCGTCTTCTCTGAGAGGAAGTGAACTATTTAATCACTTCTGATAAAATCTGATCTGAAGTGAGTCAGTTGGTTTTCAGTGTGAGACGTGTGTTTATCCCTCTATTGAATTTTAGTGGTTGAAGATACATTTGAGCAGCTTTTGAACAATCACTTGGGGCATCTCAGAGAGCAGTAAAAGCTAACCCTACTATCTAAAAATGACAAATCCCTGAGTATCTACTGTCATGTGAGCTTCATAATATTCAACACTATAGAGTGAGATGACAAAGAAATTCAGTGCTGAACATGAACACAACCAAAACATGCACAAATTCCATTTTTTTTGGCCTCTGGGGAAAAAGAGTATAAGAGTCCATTCCAGGACATTTGACCTCAAATTTTGTTTGCTTCTGTCAGGTGGTCTAGAATATCTTTTAGATCTATTTTCCAGGGCACGGTGGCTTAGTGGTTAGCACGTTCGCCTCACACCTCCAGTGTGTGTGGAGTTTGCATGTTCTCCCTGTGCCTCGGGGGTTTCCTCCGGGTACTCTGGTTTCCTCCCCCAGTCCAAAGACAAGTAGGTTGATTGGCATCTCTGGAAAATTGTCCGTAGTGTGTGATTGTGTGAGTGAATGAGAGTGTGTGTGTGCCCTGTGATGGGTTGGCACTCCGTCCTTGATGCCAGATGACGCCTGAGATAGGCACAGGCTCCCCATGACCCGAGGAAGTTCGGATAAGCGGTAGAAAATGAATGAATGAATGAATCTATTTTCCAGCAAGATACCAAGCCTGTACTCGATGAAATCTATTGTCTGAAAATAGGAGAATTGAAAGACAAAATGTAATTGTCAAAAAAACATCTTCTTACCAAAGGCTTACCATCTCAAGGATTCTACATTTTAGCAAGCAAATACCAGAACAGAACACCCTTAAAACTTATTTATTAGTATGTTTCCATTATAAAGAGGCTCCATACAGTGTACAAGTGACTATGGAAAGGATGACATACTACAACAAGGACGTTAACATAAATTTGTGCCATAAACCTGAGCACCTTCTGACCAATCCGATTTGATGATTCAGCAGTGCTTTGGTTTAGGAATTGGTTAACAGAAAACAGGTTATTTTCTGGGGAAAGGTAAGCAGCTGGAGTCGTACCAGAGCCGTAGACCGAGACTACCGAAGACAACCGAGACAGAAGTCCACAGGAGGTCTTTCCTACCAGTGGCCACCAAACTCTATAACTCCTTCCTCTCTAGTAGGGAACAAAGCTGACACAATGAACACTGACTGTATCACTGTTCCATTATATACACTATCCCAATTTCACAACAATCATAATATGTGAAACCAATATCAGTATGTGCAGTGTGTTTTAGCAGCTTTTTGTACTTTTGTATACATTTTGTATCTATAGAATATTTCATATTAAAATAAAATTCTCTTGTAATCTGGAGCAGTTTTTACCTAAAGAGTGGACCATGAAGTTGGACCACGAAGCTCACAGCTGTAATGTAAATGCTGTAACCGGAGAACTGGACTGAATCTCCAGGAGGTGGTGTGAGTTTGGTTGTATACTCGGGTCTACACTTGTTCAGGAAGTGCCAATGACGACGTCATTAGTTTTCACAACACACGTGTAGCACGTGACGCAGGGGAACAGTTTGGGAAACCTAAGAATGAAAATTGCACCAAAATAAAAACAAATATATATGGTGAGTCAAAATTTCAATATGGTTGTGTTCTCCATGTGCCTTTGACATGATGTAAGATGGTACAGGGTTCAGTAGAATCAAGTGTCCAATCACGTTTGACAATCAAGTCAATCAAATATCCACCCCAAAAAAGAAAGCCAGCCAGGTTTGGGTTGTAGGGATTATCACCACCCTTCTCAACCCCACCACCATCCACCAAACCATGGTGAGTTTAACATCTTCAGTTTCATTCCTTCCTCCACTGGGAGAAAAATGGGACTGATGAGGACAGCGGTATGGTAGCACTTCAAATAAAATCACTGGTGTGTACTAAACAGTAGGCAGTTGTGTTTATGCAACAAACACCAGAGGTGGTACTTTACTCAGCCGTGTGGGATTTGCTGAATTCTGCGTGTCTCATTTCTTAATCTCTATGTGCAACACTGTCGGTTCTTTAACATCTACTTCAGTTTATCACTAAACACAATGAGATAGGATTCATCTACAACTAAGCAGACTACTATATGCTTGTCCATATTTCTGCAAAGCTCCAGAATGTTTCTAAAGTGTTGTAGACTCTCTGTAGACTCTCTCTCCCTGCATCTGCCCTGGCCTCCCAGTGCACTTGAGAACCGAGCAGAAACAGTGACTTAAACAGAAAAGAATGCACAGTGGTCTATTCTCCCTCCCTAACTCTGAAACTCATGCTCCTTCTCCTGTTCTTGCTCTCTCCTACCCATAGATGAGACTGAATTAAGAGTTAATTAAACAAACTAAAGTTCTACTTTAACGTTCCCTCTATCTCTCCATTCCTTTCTCTTTCTCGTTGGACCAAATGTCATGTGCCGCCACGTACGATGGTGTACATGTAAGGAAATAAACGGCCTTGTAAAAGGAAGCTGATAAGATGTTGGCACAGTTTAGTGAATATGTTAATAATGTTAAAAATGTTTGTTCCGGTTTTGTACAGAAAAAAGTGCACTTTGGTTGATTTCTATGTCTAGAAAAGAAACCTGTTTTATGTTTTCTTTTGGAAAGCACAACCAATCATTTGCTCAGACCACGATGCCCACACTATCCATCTCTCTTCGAGGTCAGACCTGTTCAGACGTCTCAGAGACAGAGAAAGAGACGGAGGTCATTTTTACTTGTCGTCATGGAGATTTTTTTTCCCCCACACCAACGGCTTCCAGATGGCAACCGACGTAAAATCTTCAAATCTTCAATCCTTCAAATCTGACAATGAACACCTTGTCATTGTTATAATATATAACAAAAACACAGATCATAATCAAGTCCCAGTATATACTGTATATGAGGAACACTTTGGGATTTTGTGCAGTTGTAGTCTAGAATTATATTCAGTGATGTGGAACATAGAGAGAAGTTAGCATCCTTTCCCTTCTTAGCATCTCTCTCTCTCTCTCTCTCTCTCTCTCTCTCTCTCTTTCTATTACCATTAACTACTTTTTATTCTTTTGCTGTTAACACTAAAAATCAACAAAAGAAGTATTTTTTTTCCACCTGAAATCTCTCCTATGATGAAACCACAGATTCAGAAAATGAATCGAGGATTCTACAGCACTGTGAACGTGTACATCTGAGCCGAAGTGCACAAGATCACTATAATACAGAGAGAATGCCATGATACCATATAATATAATACCACTGGCTGAAATTATAGAGTGGACATGGTTAATGTGAGTCACAAACGTAGAGCACACAACACACACACACACACACACACACACACACACACACACACACACATACACTTACACACAATCACTCTCATACATACAGACCCAGTGTTACTGAGACACAACGGAGCTCCCAAAATATCACCACTGAGACCTTGTTTTTTCTCTCCAGGCATTTAGAATGGGAACAGGGACAATAAAACCTTCCTGAAATAAACATCTGAAATTAAAGAGTGTAAAACCAGGCAAGGCAGCTCGCATCCGTCCATCCTGCACACACAATTTTGCTCCATCCAGCCTGTGTAGACAAATGACTTTGAAGTGAAAAGTCAGATTTAAACAACTAGCTACAAAAATTGTGAAGTCTTTAACAGGAAAAATCAGTCATCGATCTTTACCAAAATTTATGACATTTCTCAAACTCAAACAAACAGATTTTTCAAACTCAAACAGATAGATTGACATTTCTACCGTTGATCATTTTATCTATTAAAGATAAAGAAGAAATGATGATATTGAAGACGGTTTTTGATCAAATTTGCTCGAAGGGCATCATGGTGGAGACAAAACAATGAAAAATCCCAATGAGTTCATAATAATGACTATTAATGATGAATATATCTGTGGGATGATTTAAGTTTTTTACTGAGGAAAAGACGACAAAGAATGTTGTACTTTCAGGCAGCAAAAGGGAGGTGATTGGAAAGAGAGAGAGAGAGAGAGAGAGAGAGAGAGAGAGAGAGAGAGAGAGAGAGAGAGAGACATGCATTTATTGGTAAAAGTTAGAATGAAGTCTATAAACAAACTGAACTAAATTATTTTACTGATAATATTTGGCAGGATTCATTCATCTGTATCTCAAACAAGCCTTTAAACATGATAAACATTAAGATGTGATGAGCCTTAAGATGTGATGAACCCTAACACGTGATGAACCCTAACAAGTGATGAACCCTAACACGTGATGAACTCTAACACATGATGAACCCTAACATGAGATGATCCCTAACATGTGCTGAACCCTAACATGTGATGAACCGTAACACGTGATGAACCCCAACACGTGATGAACCCTAACACGTGATAAACATGTCTACTACAGAACACAGATTTCAGACTCGAACGTCTTCTGTGCTTAAAGCGTCCACATTTTCCGGCAAATGCTTTTAGCAGGCTTCTTTTCTGCAAGCTGTAATCGTTGACTGAACTCTTGGGGCTGTTAAAACATGGTGACTAAAGCAGATGCTTCAGCAAGATATAACTAGCATGAAAATTGTCTACGGAGAATTCGAACTGAAGCAAACTAGTATTTTTAGCCACTTATTTGAAACAGCATTAATTTGTTAGCGTAGTACTTGTGCTCCAGTACATCTGATCACATGCACATTATCAGCTAGTGCTTATTAATATTATGAATGGCAGCTATGCTAATTCTCCTGTAGTTGCTACCCATCCTGAGGCATCCAGAGATTGTACCAGCTCCAGTTGTGTTCTGCTTCATGAAGATTTCTGACCGTCAGTGAGAAGATGCCAAATCCATGTGGTCTTTGAGCACAACAACCTCCTCATCAATACACAAATTTCAGACTGCATCTGACTGTAAAAAGGACATTATTCATAATATCACTATCTGGTGTTTATAACAGTTTATAATCACACCCTACAGTGTCACCCATATGAGGATGAGGTTCCCTTTTGAGTCTGGTTCCTCTCAAGGTTTCTTCCTCTTCCATCTAAGGGAGTTGTTTCTCACCACAGTCTCCACAGGCTTGTTCATTAGAGATCAATACAAGCAATACAAGACTAATACAAATCTTCAACTTTTTGTACTATATTTCTTATGTTCTTTAAAGCTCTTCTGAGACAATGTCTGTTGTTAAAATCACTATACAAATAAAACTGAACTGAATTGAACTAATGGACTTGTTCATTTACTCACTTTTGGTACTACGTCTATGGTGAACTAGTTTTTATGATTATAATGATGAAGATTTTGCAAATAAAAAAAATCTCCATTTGGTTTAATAATAAACCATAAATCAAATGAATAAATTTAATAATATTCATGATGATGATGACAAGCTGCTTATTATTTTCCATCTTGCACAGTGCATGTTTTTAGTCCAATCAGTCAGGAGCGACACGTGACTCCACCTATCTGCTGATCTCAGCTTTCAGTAGACTCAGGTGTCTTTTGATTGGTTGGTATGAAATCCTTCACTCACACCGCTTATGTCTTGATAGATTTTACACTTCTTCCTTAATTCATATATTTAAAATAAAATCCTATCTTCCACCATATTGCTTTACAATCTTGAAAAAAGAAAACAATTTTTTTTACTCTTTTTACATTTACACTTTGAACTTTGAACTTGTCTAAACATCTATTCAAATAGGAATGATATTCAGTTATGCAAATATGCATATGCATATATATTTATCCTTTTATATCCTATCCAGATAGATAGATAGATAGATAGATAGATAGATAGATAGATAGATACTGTAGATAGATAGATACTTTATTGATCCTGGAGGAAATTTAAGTATCCAGTAGTAACATACAACGTACGTTTTTTTAGATATAGTATCCAGAAAGTCCAGAAATATCCAGAAAGTCTTAAGACTTCCAGAAAGGCCTTTAATGAGAACTTTAATCCACAATCTCACAGATTTGAATCTTTAGACTGTAAACTGGAAGTTTTTGTCATATATTGGAGTCGACAGTTCTAAAGACCATGGCGTAAAAGATTGAATTTAATGAATTGGGAAGTATTAAAGACAGATCTCTGTGTATTAGAGAAACCCCACACTGGGCATGTAAATAATGACTTTGGATGTACAAACGTTAAAGTGCCTGCGGTTACTACTTAAGTCAATTGTCGGAGAGAAAAGGCGAGTGTTGCATTAATCCAGAACCACCACTAACATCAAACACGTGAAGACGTTTAGGAAGGTAAAGACACGGCCTCATTATGAGCCTGTCATGCAGAGCTAAACATTGTAAATTACACACACAGAGTAGCTCTCGTAAAACTCCTATAGCATAGTAAAAAAAAAAGGGGGGGGTAGCAAAGTTAATGCACACAGTAAATGCTGAAAATCTGCCAAGGTTAATTTCCCTTGGGTTAACTGTAACCCCTGGAGACAGGAGTCTATAAAGATGCCTGGGTAAATTGGTAAGTAATCAGGACCTCACAGGAGATAAGGAGTCCTGTGGAGAACCTGCAGTTAAACTAAATCGCACTTTTTATTCCTTGTCTGTAAGCTGTGGAATAGGTTAAAAATAAAGTCGCTTGATAAGCGAATTAAATGCTTTCTCTTTAAATATTGGAATAAAATTGATTTTCTTGACTTCTTGATTCCTAAACACGCAGAAACTCTGGTCCTGTTGGAAGAAACTCGTAACATTGAAAATGCTAAATAAAATAAAGCACTTTTACACCAGAACTTCAGGTCAAAGGAGCAGTTCGTCATGTTTCAGAGATGCCTTCTGTTGGTCAGGGAAGGAACCACAGCCCTGCCCTGATGCTCGTGAATGAATGGAGCAGATTAGAGCGATCTGCAGAGAGTGTACGTGGAATGCATTGGTTTGGATTATGATAAAAGCTTTTGGATTGTACTTTTTGTGATGCAGGGAAGAAAAGATGTTTTTTACACGTTTAAATGTTGCATCATTTTTTTTTTTCAGCATCTGGTTCTTAGTCTTGATCCATTCTTAAAAATCCATGTCGAGTTCATGTATAGACCGATGGCATCTTTAAAGACACCATGCCAAGCTACAAAACATCAGACAGAAACAATAAATAAATTAATTAATTAATAAAATCTTTGGTGAGACGGTGATAAAGTGCTATGCCTTCATGTTTCACTGATCTCAGACTCCACCCTCATTGCTGTATGTCCAGATGGGAAGCAGAAGTTTGTATCATTGCAGGAAATACCAAGACAAAGTCTGTAGAGAAGTCGTGTGAGCTTAAACAACAGAAAGAAGGAGCGTGGGTTAAAAGTGGGAACAATCAGACATGCCAGTAATTCTTTACAATAGAAATTCAACTTTTTTAAAAAATAATAAAAAAATAAATACAAATAAGAAAAAAATATTTACTGATATAATACATGCACCAAAATCCCAGAATTAATTTTTTAGATGTTGTAGCTTTGAAAGTGTTTGCTTATGGTTAGATGTTTTATGCTTCAAGATGGAACCCAAATATAAAAAAAAAATAAGAGAAAAAAAAGAGAGAGGGAGAGACAGAGAGAGAGAGAGAGAGAGAGAGAGAGAGAGAGAGAGAGAGAGAGAGAGAGAGGGGTGGAGCCATGTTTTAGCTCATGCATGTTATTACATAGTGGCTGGAGCCATGCAAATGTTCTCTCTTCTGATTGGCTGAAGCCCAATGCCCATGTTTAGTTGGCTAAATTCTCAGCCCAGAAGCTATAATTTTTTTCCCCCCTTAACATTATAGAAAACCCACCCAAACACACTGTTTGCAAATATTCCTACAGATATCTGTCTACATTTAAGACAGGGTTCAGTTGCTCATGTCAAGAAGACGGAGAAGAAAATGTATAAGATAAAAAAGTATTAAATTCCTTTGTTCTGGTTTATCTTTCAAGCTGTAGAAGTGTGAGCTTTCAGTTTAGATTACAGCCTAATGTATATAGCATGTCAGCTTTAGGTAAAGGAAGAGAGAGAGAGAGAGAGAGAGAGAGAGAGAGAGAGAGAGAGAGAGAGAGAGAGAGAGAGAGAGAGAGAGAGAGAGAGAGAGAGAGAGAGAGAGAGAGAGAGAGATTGAGAGTATGTGTGTGTGTGTGTGTGTGTGTGAGAGAGAGAGAGAGAGAGAGAGAGAGAGAGAGAGAGAGAGAAAGAGAGAGAGAGAGAGAGAATGAGAGTATGTGTGTGTGTGTGTGTGTGAGTGAGAGAGAGAGAGAGAGAGAGAGAGAGAGAGAGAGAGAGAGAAGGAGAAAGAGAATGAGAGAGAAAGAGAAAGGGAGCGAGCGAGAGAGAGAGAATGAGAGGGAGAGAGAGAGAGAATGAGAGAGAGAGAGAGAGAGAGAGAGAGAGAGAGAGAATGAGAGAGAGAGGGCCCAGAGCTAGACTTTGTAAGATGAATGGATAAACATATGGGCTGCATGTTGCTTTATATTCTCAGTTTAAAGTTGCTGTTATTAAACTGGCATAAAGTTAATTAACTAAATAATTAATAGTAGGAACAGAATTTCATAACAATTAACATTAAATAAAGTGTACATTAGATAAATTACTGGTCTTCTAATGATGGTCTTTAAATAAATAAAGAAAATATATCAGCTATAAACAGTCACTCCATACCAGCCTGCCTTGGAGGTAATAAATCCCAGTATTTAGAATTAGCAGTTTCTATAGAAACTCTATAGAAATAATTAGATTGAGCGCATTAATATAATACATATTTATTACATCCCATCATGCATTACAGTGGCTGGTGACTAAATGATGGAATACCTCTAATCCGCTGTTGCATGTCGTTTATTGACTAAGGTGTGGTTTAGATATCTATAGAGCCTTGTGACCTTTCCTGACACTTTAACACCTAAGAGTTATGCTATACTCAGTGCTTTGACTGACTTTTGACTCTGACTCTGACTCTATGACATTGTGCTTGTCTGTACCTGCCTGCTGTCAGGGGAAAAATCCCACTATTCCCTAAATACCGTTTTTCTTCATTTTCTCTTATTTCTCTTCAAGATTTACAGAAAATATAATATAAAAAAATAAAGTTGAAAAACATTTAGTGTAACAGTTTAGTGCAGATGCTCAGGCTAGCAGGTTATTGTCACTGAAAAATGGATGTAAATACTTCTATAATCCAAATATTAGAGAGGATTATAAATTTCTTATTAGTTTATCAAAAAAAGAAATACACACAAAAATCATACTGTTGATTTAAATACTCTTGTCTCATGTCTTGTCTCATTTTGTCTGATTCTTTCCATTTTCTCAATTTTCAGTCAGAAAAGTTTCCATTTCATTTTCTTTGCTTTTTAAACAGAGCCTTTTCCTTTTTTTGTTTACAAAGCCAATTTCCAGCTTATTTTGCTTGTTCATTTGTTGTTATCTGTATACCTGTTTGAATTGCTCTGTCTGTCTTTCATTCTTTTTCTTTCTCTTGTATGTCTTTCTGTCTTTCTCTGTCTGTCTTTCACTCTTTCTCTGTCTGTCAGTCTGTTTGTCACTCTTTCTTTCTCTGTCTGCCTTTCTCTTTCTTTCTTTCTTTCTTTCTTTCTTTCTTTCTTTCTTTCTTTCTTTCTCTGTCTGTCTTTCACTCTTTCTCTGTCTGTCTGCCTGTCTTTCTCTGTCTGTCAGTCTGTCATTCTTCCTTTCTCTGTCTGTCTGCCTTTCTCTGTCTGTCTTTCTTTCTTTCTTTCTTTCTTTCTTTCTTTCTTTCTTTCTTTCTTTCTTTCTTTCTTTCTTTCCTTCCGTCTTTCACTCTTTCTCTTTGTCTGTTTGTCTTTCAGTCAGCAGTATAGATATATAAAATAGATATTAAAAAAAGTCTACACACTCCTGTTAAAAACTTTCTCCTCACTTTGAAATCTGTGAAACCGATTCAGAGAGATTTTAGGAAAAAACAGGAAAAAGTCATCGATCAGCAGAGGGGTTTAAAAGAATATTCAAACTATTAGAAACTATACTATAAAGTTCATCATCAACAAAGAGAGAAAATGTAGTGAGGAGAGGAGAAGTGAGGAGGACTTTTAAGAGGTTTAAGAGGTTTTTTTATCAGAGGAGAAAATGACTGAAAGGTGAAGAAGGAGAAGAAATGTGTGGTATACAATATAAAATGATACAAATTAGATTGTGTAGGGATTATTTTAGTGACTATATATATATATATATATATATATATATATATATATATATATATATATATATATATATATATATATTTAGATATTTAGAGACACTCTAACATCTCTGAAACAGAGCTGAATTGCCGTAGAGGCAGAAAATATACTCAACTATCTTAACATAGAGACAAAGTAAAGGTTTATAACAGACCAATCAAACAACCAATCACAGTCTATAGAAGAATGTGTCGCCTACTGTAGTAACAGGATTTAGCCCCGCCTCCTCTCTAAGATAAAAGTTTTTGCATTTTCCTTGCTCAAAGTTTCTCTGAGATTGGAACTTATGTTTTTTATATTTACTTATTTATTTCTTATTAGTCTTAGATAATGTTTTGTCAGAGCTCATGGGAAATGAATCAACAGCAGTCCGAATGAAGCATTGAACAGTGTGTGATGTTTTTGAATTAATTATAAATTGTTAATTAATAGAGATTTACGGTTCCGTTGTTTTTTCCACATCTGGGTGGTTTTGCATTGTTCTATCTCATCATAAGCAGCACCACTTTCTAAAGCTTCAGCACACGTGTTCTCTGTTTCAGGCATCTGGAATTGTTTAAGCAGCTGGAATTCACTATTTTGCAGTGTGAAGGCAATGTCGGTAACAAACCATACAGCAGAAAATAGCCTTTAAATGTTGTTTGCCCGTCGTAACATGACTGTTATGGAGTGAATTAGAGGAGTAGGGTTAAGTAGCAGAAATCGATAGTTTTGGAATTTGAAAAATTTAACTAATCAGTTGTTTTTTTGGTGACAGTGAAAAAAGTGGTAGACAATGAATGTAAAATCCCTTGAATCATTGCTATGGTATCTCTCTCTCTCTCATTCTCTCTCTCGCTCTCTCTCTGTATTTTTCTCTCTCTCGCTCTCTCTCTCTGTTTTTCTCTCTCTCGCTCTCTCTCTCTTCCTCTTTGTCTGTCCCTATCTTTCTCTCTCTCTCTCTCTCTCTTCCTCTCTCTCTCTCTCTCTCTCTCTCTCTCTCTCTCTCTCTCTCTGTGCTTTATACATTAAATGATTTAACTAGAGTACACGGTAGAAGGGATTCTATGTTCAGACATGTTGAGCAGCACCTGAGGAGACATGAACATGTTAAACTCTTCATTTTGTATTAAGTCTAAACTGATCAAAAAGTGGGCTTTACTTTTCCGCATATTACATTCTCTGTCTGTCTGTCTGTCTTTCACTCTTTCTTTCTCCGTCTCTGTCTGTCTTTGTCTGTCTGCCTTTCTTTCTTTCATTCACTCTTTCTTTCTCTGTCTGTCTGTCTTTCTCTTTCTGTTTGTCTGTCTGTCTGTCACTCTTTCTTTCTCTGTATGTCTGCCTGTCTGTCTTTTACTCTTTCTCTGCCTGTCTGTCTGTCTTTCACTTTCTTTCTTTCTTTCTTTCTTTCTTTCTTTCTTTCTTTCTTTCTTTCTTTCTTTCTTTCTTTCTCTACCCCCGTTTACACAGAATATGAGAATATCACCCAGTCTCCACTGTAAGCATTAACAAGGCAGTTATGTAGGCATGCATGAACCAGTAAAGCCTTTATTGTCCCTTACAGTATTATGCTTTGTGAAGGCAGAGGAAAGTGGCAGAGAGTTCAGCTCAGGGAAACTCCTCCCTTTCCAAGCATTAAAGGCGGGAAATTTAGATGGCAACAGCAAAAAACTGTCTGCCTGCGTTTCTTTCTTTCTTTGTCTGTCTCTCTGTCTGTCTGTCTGTCTGTCTGTCTGTCTTTCTCTCTTTCTTTCTGTGTCTGTCTGTCTGTTTTTCTCTCTTTCTTTCTCTGACTGTCTGCCTGTCTGCCTGTCTTTCTTTCTTTCTTTCTTTCTTTCTTTCTTTCTTTCTTTCTTTCTTTCTTTCTTTCTTTCTTTCTTTCTTTCACCAGCATCTGTGTGTGTGAGGAGTTTTCCCTGGCCACACTTCAGATGCCTGTAGGACTTACAGCTCTTACAATGTGCTGTATCAGCCAACATGTTTATTCTGGGCCTGTATGTGTTTATATATGTGAAGAAGAGCATCCGATCATATCTAATATTATCCCTCTGCACATAATCATCACTCCTAAATGATTTTTCCTTTACTCTCTTCTCTTAAGCCTCTAATCTGCCAAAATAAGTATTATCGAAACAGTGCAACTCTACCAGTGATGAATATCTCTGGCTTACCCTGCAATAACATTGCTGATGGAAATGGTTTCCTGCTCTTTCATCCTTACTATTAAGTACGGCAAATTTACACTATTTATTACACTCCACTGCATGTTGCCTGTGATATCTTTTCAGCATGCTTCAATTCGATTCCCGCCTCCGCCTTGTGTGTGTGGAGTTTGCATGTTCTCCCCGTGCCTCGGGGGTTTCCTCCGTGTACTCCGGTTTCCTCCCCCGGTCCAAAGACATGCATGGTAGGTTGACTGGCATCTCTGGAAAATTGTCCGTAGAGTGTGATTGCGTGAGTGAATGAGAGTGTGTGTGTATGTGTGTGCCCTGTGATTTGCTGGCACTCCGTCCAGGGTGTATCCTGCCTTGATGCCCAATGACGCCTGAGATAGGCACAGGCTCCCCGTGACCCAAGATAGTTTGGATTTTTCCTTGCCATCGTTGCCTTTTTCTTGCTCATTAGGGATAAATATAAATGAAAACTTTTAACTTTGTCTTCTTTATTCCTGTAAAGCTGCTTTGTGACAACTGAATTGGACTAGCTGACTTGTTTTTATAAGAAATATAATTGGCTGAACATTGGGGATGAAATGACTCTGATGTAAATATCACTTTAAGGATCAGTTAAAGGCTGAAGTTCTGAATGTACGGCCAGACAGACTTCAAATAGCACGAGCATTACCATATTCCCAATCCTAATCATATAACACCTAATATTTTTAACTTTTCACAGCGTGAAGGATTTAATGGAAGATCAGACTAGTTACTTTTTGGTTTTCTTCCTGAACGAACCCTTTCAGTTTCAGATCTATTCCTGTGATCGTTTTAATGCCCTATTGATTATGGCACCTTATAAACAACAGGGGGAGATGGAGAGGCGGATGAAAAGAGGAAAGATGATCTCTGGTGTTTAAAGCCAAGAGTTCAGCCAAATCTCTGGAATGAATCAATGTGTGCTGTTGCTGTTAACATAGCATAGCAACATATAAGCAAAGCAAAAAAAAAAAATTAAACCCATGCTTCACAGATTCTCTGCAAAATATGTTATTCTAGCTAATGTAGATTTCCATTCAGTGCTCTTCTTTAATCTAATCCATAAAGCCTTGTTACAAATCTTTCCATTCTTCTTCTCTCTCTCTGATACATTTGCTCCATGTTACTCTTTTCCCAATTTCTGTCTTTGTTCTGCACTTTGTAAACCTTCCAAAATGGCCTCCCTCCCTCTGTCTCTCTCTGTTTTTTTTTTTCCTTCTCTGAAGTGCATGTAACATAAGTTATAACCTGACGATCTGCACAATCCGCACATCTGAAATGGAAAAAAGTGGACCGGCTGCCAAGAGGAATTCCAGCGTTATGAGTCGACCGACCGGCACATCTCCAGTGATGAAACACTCCAGAAAGGCTAGATATATGATAGCAAATAATAAAGCAAGAAGATATTAACGTGCACCCGCCATCATAGAAATTTACAATCATTAAACTGACACTATATTTTTATTAATTTTATTATATTTTATTCTTAACCAGCTCGGATTTAAGACTACCTTATTATTGTTCTTTTATCTTCTAGTTTTATAAATCTGTCTCATTAATCCTGCATATAACAGAAACCAGAGAGCTAATAAAAGATAACAATTTAGCTTTCTGTCAGTCATCATTTGCTGAAACTTCTTCGTGTTTCATTAATTACAGAAATGGCTGCATGAGTCGTCCTGGCCAACGCTGCAGTCATTTTGCTGTTCTGTTCTTGTCTGGAACGATTTCTCCTCCCCTTTGCTTCACATCAGTTATAAAGCTCTCTCTCTCTCTCTCTCTCTCTCTCTCTCTCTCTCTCTCTCTCTTTATCTCTCTCTCTCAAACACACACACACACAACAAATGTAGGATTTCTGAGATCCCACTTATTCTCTAGCAGGGACATTCAGACAATATGAAGGAATCAAATTAATATTTATTAAAGCTTTACTCACCTCAATTCTATAAATGATAGACTTTATGACTAGAAAGAGTCATTTTAGGGAAGGAAATTACCTCATAGGAACTTTTCATATGAACTGCCTTATGTAAATTTTTCCAAATTTGGATTGAGTGACATGAAAAGATGTCTGAACTGAGAAGAAACACTGGACAGTGGGCTACTCGAGCTTCTCCTGGTGTTTAGGTGACCTTACAGTGTGTTAGTATGTTTTTCTTCCCCACCCTTTTCAAGTTCTCTCTGTGTGTGTGTGCGTGTTTGTCTGATGATTAAAACCAGCTGCCTCTTTTGGCCTCAACACAGCTGGGAAAGTCAGAAACAAAGGAAGCCTGGCCAAGCCCTGCTTGTAGGAGGGACATGTGGAAGACAAATACGTAGCGGAAAAGACACCAAGGAGAGACCAATTTCTGTGAAGGTGATATTCACAAAAAAAAAAAAAAAATAAATATATATATATATATATATATATATATATATATATATATATATATATATATATATATATTAAATTTAAAAAATTCTATTAGTTTGGTGTTCATCAGAGCACTACGGTCAAAGTCTACCGGTTTCTCCCTCTCATTCAAATGGCTTTTTCATCTTGCTTTAGTTTTTTCATCTTGCTCTTCATTTTTCACAGAATACCTTACCTAAATAATTTGAAAAAAATGCCACATTTAGAACCCGTAAGCATTTATTTTATTGTCTGGAGGAACATCTAGTGTGGAACTTCTTCTGCAGAACTTTTTTTCCTCTTAATTATTATTTTTTTTTTTACCACTATGTCTTTTCCTTTATTCTCAACCTTTTTGTCACGGGAACAACATTATAAGTATAAAATAAAGGAAATCCTAGCTTCAACATATAGCGAACCAGAGAATGTAACAGCCTCTAATTGCATGCTATGTTTTACAAAATGTTATTTTACCAAGAATCAGATTTTTCTCCGTCTGCCTTCTGACCGCCACCTGCTAGTTCGGCACAGTGGCAGTCTTCAGGAGATTGCACACTGAACTGCATTACTGTAACATGTCTCCTAATGTCAGTAATCCAGCTAACTACATGTGAGATGAGAGGAAACCAGAGAACGCAGAGGAATCCCACACAGACTAAAAGCTTATCTAAGATCTGTGAGACGCTAACGGTACCTGTGCATATAATAGTAATAGTTTATAATAGTTTCTTCCCACAAGCCATCAGACTTCTCAATAACTGAACTGAACTGTACTGAGCACAACATACACACACATCATCTGTATGGACTGCATAGACCCTCACAAAACACACACACCAACACATCATACTGTTTACATGCTGCTTTGCACACTTTTCTGCTGCTTTTGCACAAACTGTCCAGCATTTCCGCCGTTTTCGGACATATTGTACAATATCTCAGCCATTTCGCACATATGATACAATATTTGTCATTTGCTGTTTTTGCACAATTCTATATATTATCGCAAGGACCTGCTGCTAAGAAACTGTGTTCATTCTAATGTTACTGCCCGAAATATTGTTTGAACATTCAGTATTCACATACAGTAAATACACTGGTCGGTCGGCGCTGTTTCTGTTTACTGTTTGTCTTTTGTGTATTGCATTTTTTGTGCTTTTTGTATTGTCTTGTAACTTTGTGTCTGCACTGTCTTTTGTCCTGCACTGTCTTGTCTGTCTTGTTTGTCTTGTCATGCACTGTTTGCACGAGGATTCACAGTTGCACTTTATGTGGCAAAGACTACTTACATGTCCTTAGCCCTGTCTCTGTTTTATGTAGCACCCTGATCCTGGAGAAACGTTGTCTCATTTCACTGTGTACTGCAACAGCTATATATGGTTGAAATGACAATAAAAGCTTCTTGACTTGACTTGCATGTTTTCATCAATTAGATAATGAACAGTCAAATATGCAATACCAAATTTAGGTTTAAATACAAATACCATTAGTCACTTAACTGATAACTAATACACAGAAATGATCAATACACAGATGGATACTCCAGCATTCTACCCAAATCCAGTGGTAATTTAGATAAAAAATCAATAAATCAGATCATCTCTAAGTGACCACATGACATCTCTGTATCTCACTGTACAGGTCTGTGTTCACAGCGAATAGAGAAGAGCAGAGAGCTGGATGAGAGTTTGCATCCCGCTGCAGCTACACACAGTGAAAGCATTCATCCCTCTCACCTCCTAACCGTGTCTCCACCACAGCACTAGTCATTCATCAGGGCTCATGTTATACCAACCAATCTGCACGCTATTCCCAGTGGAAATGTCCACTTAGTTGACAAGGTGTGAGGTTTCCTGTAACGCCTTTGATTCCCGATCAGGAGCGAACCACACACAGGTCAGAACAACACTGGCATGAGGATTCTTCTTAAACAGTTAAAGGCTTAATATCAGGTGTTTTTCTGGGTTATTTATCATGTCAGCACACAGGGACACACTTCCCTCTCTAGAGTGACATTCTGTCAAACTGCGTACTGAAATACAAATACAGGTCTATTAAGAGTGAAGAAATTCCCAAACACTATGATGTAATTGCAGATTTAAACCAATGGCAACCATCCATCCATCCATCCATCCATCCATCCATCCATCTTACCCTGGTCAGGGTTGCAAAAAATATATAATGTGCAGATTCAGAGTGCAAGGTTACAGCTCTAATTGATAGTTATGGGTGGAAATGAAGTGGTTTGGTCTTTCTTTGCAAGGTTATTTAAAAAAAATAAATAATTAAATCTATGCATAAATTCCATATATAGATTCAAGTGATCGATGATTTACACATATTGGATACATTCACCCTTTTATGGACTTTTTTTAGTCATTTTCTGTAAGAAATTAACAACAAATATTCCTTCAATTGTGTTTTCCTTCAATTCTCCAATTCTTAATTATTGTTTATTTTGTGTTTGTCTAATTTCTTTGTTATTATAGCATTACATGTATGAATTCAAGTAAATCTAGAAAGCGATCTAGAGGAATGAAAGTGTGTAACTGCATGATGTAGTTTAAAAACGAAAAAAAATATTTACTGTAGGATGTCATTTTACCATGAATATTATGACATTTATAGAAGAGGAGAGGACCAAAATGTATTTATTTATATAACATTTTGTAATCAAGATAAAATGCTAATTGACCACTAATTAGCCGCTCATTGCTTCCGTCAGTGGATATAGCTTTTCCCTCTGATTCACTGCAGCTTTTTGAGGTTTTCAGCAGTTCCTCTCGCCTTCTTCCTTTTCAGCTTCTTCTTTAGCATCATTAGGTCGATGTACACAATCTGTTTGAGCACCGTGGAGGCACATAGAAGGCCACCATGTAATGCACCTGCGATACCACAGCTAAACACGTCCTGACCTGCAAACCCGAAAAAACACACAGAGTAACATAATGAGTGAACAAACCCTGGAATACAAGCTCACTGTGCTGGAGCTCAACATGAACAGGCACTCATAGATATAACAATGAAGACCAAACTGACTATGAAAAGCAAATTTCATAAAGATTCTATTGACCAACCCTCACACCAACAGTAACCGAGTGACCATCCTTTCCATAGCATAACTAAGAACCATAGAAACATTTCCACCATTTAGCAGACAACCATATCCGGAGTGACTTATCTCTTCTTTGTTTTTTATAGAACTGAGCAACTGTGGGTTAAGGGTCTTGCTCAAGGGCCCATCAGTGATGTTGGTGGACCTTGGATTCAAACTCACAACCTTCCGATCAGTGGCCTTAACCACTATGTTCCCACATCCTTCACATACCAGACTCACTTAGCTATGGTAAATCACACAGGGCTTGTTGTACCTGAAATGAAGAGATTTTTGACAGGGGTATCACAACGGTTTCTGGCCAATGCTTCTGCTTGGAAGCGCTCCAAGTTGTGCTCAGCTGAGTACATGGCTCCGAGGTAAGAACCAAGATAGTATGTGTTGGATAACGGACTGGAGACCTCCTGAAATACCAACTAGGGGAGAAAAAGGTAGAAAAACATGACAAAGTTCATGAATTAAAGCAATGGTTTTCAAGTGAATTCATACAAGTTATGTTTCAGCAGCGGAAAGCATGAAAACATGCGAGCTTCAAGCCACAGAAGGTTCACAAAAACTGGACAAGCCTATACCCAATCCTGGCTAACAGTAGAACCTGATGTAGTCTTCTGCTTCTGTAGACCATCCATCTCAAGGTTTGACATGGTGTGCATTCTGTGATGTTTTTCTTCTCAACACAGTTATAAAGCATGCTTGGTTCAGCCTTTTTGTTAGTGTGAAAGAGCCTGGCCTCTGATCTCTCCGACACACGGGGCTGCAGCTCACTGGACTTTTTTGTTGTTTTGCACAATTGTGTAACTGCTGTGCATGAAATCTCAGGTAATCAGCAGTCTTTCCAATCTACGACTTTCCAATCTCCCCTTTATCTCCAACATCATATAAAAGGTTGTAAAACAGCAGTTATGCTTATATCTACACAAGACCAACATTCATGAAATGTACCAGTCAGGATCTAGGGCACATCCTAGCACAGAGACAGCACTAGTTCAAGTGGTACTGTAAATGACCTACTATTGGATACTGATCAGGGTTGAGTCTCCCTGCTGGTCTTACTTGACCTTAGTGCAGCTTTTGACAATACTGACCATACTATACACCTTGTTGAACTAGAAAGCTAGAAAAGTCTGATTACAGCGTAACTCTGGATGGACTTTGTTTCATCCTGTGCAGCAGTAAAATACCTTCTTGTGATTGAGCTTGAGGCTCATGTAGATAATATTACTAGGATTGCCCTTTTTCATCTCAGATCTATTGCTTAGAAATATAATGTCAACGACGTGACACTGAAAAACTAGCTCATGCTTTTGTTACCTATAGGGATGATTATTGCAATGCCTTACTGTCTGGATGTTCCAGTAGGTGCATAAACAAGCTCCAGTTAGCCTAGAATGCTAGGGGTAGAGATGTTACTAAAATCAGAAGATATGAACACATCCCTCATATCTTATCCACACTATATTAGCTCCATATCACATTTTCCATTACTTATAAAGCACCAAAAGGTCTGGAGGTGCAGTACCTGTGTAAGCTATTTTTTTATGATCTTGGTGTTCAAAAAGCTATTAGGTTATCAGAAGCATATCTAATATCTACCGTTGAAGTTGTGACCTAATGGTTAGAGAGTTTGACTCCTAACCCTAAGGTTGTGGGTTTGAGTCTCGGGCGGGCAATACCACAAGGCACCGAACCCCCCAACTGCTCCCCGGGTGCCGCAGCATAAATGGCTGCCCGCTGCTCCGGGTATGTGTTCACGGTGTGTGTCTGTTCACTGCTGTGTGTGTGCACTTTGTATGGGTTAAATGCAGAGAACGAATTCTGAGTATGGGTCACTAATATCCTGTCATTCTCTGCATCTCTGTCAAGCTACTCCTGAGATACCAGTGGGTCTGAAAACATCTGCTCTTCTGACCTGCCTGATCCATTCTGATGCACTACTTCTGGTTAGAATCTCCTCACTTGGAGACCAGTCCAAGTGTGAATGGACCCACATGGACATTCTTCAACAAGACATGACTGTTATACCTCAAATGATTCCTCTCATGGTTTGTCTCAAGGAGTTTTTCCTTTCCAACATCACCTCTGGCTTGTTCATTTGGGGTAAGTTTAAAGAATAAAGGCTAATAAAGGCTTCTATTCTATTCTGAACCCATTGTAGTCCCAGACTGTTGTACTTTACCGACAGAACTGAAACCCAGTGTAGGCTGGTGTAGCATTTTTCACAATGAATACATTTAGAAACTGCTCTGCCTTTATCTGTGCTCTAACTTTCATCGTCTGTGGCTTCATTCAAATTATTAGCGCTGGTGCATTGATGAAACGACAGCTACCTTGTCAATCAGTTTGGGGAACTGGCTGCAGGCCCAGTCAAAGACATTGTTGGCAAATCTCATCTTGTATGCTAAATAGTCATCCCCTCTTTTCCTTACTGGAGTGTCCTTCCACTCTTCAAACCATTCATACTTGACCATTATCAGCATGGTCATACAAGATTTACCTGAAAAATGAACAGGAGATGGTAATAATATTGGACTCAATACTCAAACATTCAAAAATGAATAGAAAGTCATATTCTTTGAATGGACAGTAACTGTTGTGTGGTTCGAACTTGAAATCAGTACTGCATTTGGCATCGGATACTTGCCACATCATTGACCTGCATCTGGTAGTTTTAAAATCCAAACATTTTCTGATGAATACTGAGGTTATACCTGGGTGACGGATCTTTGACGTGGGATCTTTGGCAGATGGAAACGTAAAATACGTCATAGGAATGTTATCTGGAGCTTCCTCCTTCTCCAGACTGAAGTACTCATCCATCCTTAATATATAAACACAACATTAGAAGTGTAAAACCTCAGTGCAGTGCCACATGTGCTTAACAGGAATAGCCGTGCAGAAGCATGCTGGGTTTGACCATGTTCTTCCCACAGCCTGTAATATAATTAAAAATAAAACTATGTCTAAGTGAAAAAAGTGTTCTGGGTTCTGAGTTCTGGGATTGTGCTGTGGTTAAATTTCTCTCAAGGATTAGACAACAGCACAACCTAGTGGGCTTTATATGAGAACAAGTCTGATGAGAAAACTAGGCCAAACATTTACGAAAGTGAAATGTAAAGGAAAACTTCTAAAGGAAAACTAACAACCAATAAAATTGCAAAGATTACAGATCCAATAAACTATCATATCTTCCTTTTACACAGCAGATAATAAACAACATTCGATGTAACAACAAACCAGTTTTCTTAATTATTAAAATAATTCATTCATCTTCTACCGCTTATCCGAACTACCTCGGGTCACGGGGAACCTGTGCCTATCTCAGGCGTCATTGGGCATCAAGGCAGGATACACCCTGGACGGAGTGCCAACCCATCGCAGGGCACACACACTCTCATTCACTCACGCAATCACACACTAGGGACAATTTTCCAGAGATGCCAATCAACCTACCATGCATGTCTTTGGACCGGGGGAGGAAAACGGAGTACCCGGAGGAAACCCCCGAGGCACGGGGAGAACATGCAAACTCCACACACACAAGGTGGAGGCGGGAATCGAACCCTGACCCTGGAGGAGTGAGGCGAACGTGCTAACCACTAAGCCACCGTGCCCCCCTTATTAAAATAATTGATAATTAAAATAATAAACTGCTGTGGTATAAGGGGAATAAAACACTCCATAATATGCTGTTAATAAAAGGAAAATATTTCACATCTGGTAGTAATGGCTACTTGCTGCACTGATCTGCCCCATCAATTTTTTTAACTATTACAAAACACCACATTGTGTCATATTCAGTACATAATAGTACTAACATGGCATCCATGTCGTTAGACTTAAAGAGCCACGTGTTGTTGGATTTGATGCCCAGCTCCTCCTGTGTGGCATCGAAACCCGAGAACACTAAAAGACATCCTCGTCCAGGTCTCATCACATTCAGTCTCTTCTGAATCTCTGCAACATTAACTCATATCATGAAAACATAGCTCATGTTTAGTGCTGGATTTAACATATATTAACATTTTAACACCTGAGAATCCACCTAATAACGAAATAAAGTGACGACCTGGTTTGGTTTGTATATGTGGTGGAAGAAGTTTCTGAAAAGTGTTGAAGACTCCACAGTTGGAGATGATAACAGGAGCCCGCACTTCCACGTCCTCTTGGTTTTTTCTCACACTGACGCCTAAAACAAAGCAAAATATACTATAGTGTTCAATAGGTTCAATAGAAATAATACCTAACACATAACTCATAAACAGTCATACTGTTTTGTATCATTTTCATATCATCAATCATTGTATATTTAAGTTCAAAGAAGGAAAATTAAGCTAAAATCTAATTTTACTGAACTGAACCCCATTCATCTGTGAGACTTCAGTGATTATTAATAAAACTATAGAAGTATTGTGTCATAGTGAACATATTATAATATGGCTGTAATCATCTCTCTTACTCACCATACGCAGTCCCATTATTATCAAGCAGGATGCGATTTACAGGAGCCCGGACCAGCACACGTCCTCCGAATTTCTGAATGACTTTAGTGATGTGGAATGGGATTTCACTGGCGCCACCTTTTGGGTAGTATGCTCCACGCTTGTAGTGGTGCAACAGCAAAGCATTAATGACACTGCTGCACTCTTTCGGTGGAACACCTGTCGATTAAAAAAATTAGTAGCTAAATTCTAAGGAGTTTTATTGAATATTCTCACAGAAGTTATTTCCACACTTGCAGACTCTCCTCCTAATATCAAGGAAATATGACTATGTATTTGTATGTAATTCAATATGAATGTATGTATTTACATCTAATTTATAAAAATGAGCACTAGAGGGTTAAGGGCCTTGTTCAGGGGCCCAGAAGTTCCAGCTTGTTGGTACTGGGATTTGAGCTCACAACCTTCCAAGCAGTTTTCTAACACCTTAACCACTGAGCTACCACATTTCCATATATAGGTTATAACAAAAAAGTCCAAAGCCTATTCCAGGAACATACCCTAAATGGGATGACACACTACCACAGGACAGCTGCACACACTCATCGTAGCTTTGTGTCGCCAATCCACCTACCAAACATTTTTTGGACAGTGTGATGAAACTAGAGAACATGTAGGAAACCCACCCAAACAAAAAAAGAACATGCTAAACTCCACACAAACAGTAACACAAGCTCAGGATGAACCCCGGAGCGCTTAGGCATCAACGCAACCTGTTGCACAACCATGCCACCACTGCTAGGTAAAACTGATTACAAGCAGTGTCTCACCATAGAAAACATAATTGAAGATTAATTGGAGGTCCTTGTTGGAGGTCAAACTGTTGGCAAGTGTAGTGGCATCAGTGCCTACAAGGCGGAAGATGGAGGAGCAGAAATCAGCAATGCCACTTTTAAGCAGGAACAGTGCCATCCACTGAGGAATCAACTTCAGTGCAGCCAATAATGGTGTCTTCCTGGCTGAGATCTGAGGAAAAATATGTGTATGTTATTGGGGGAAATGACAAAGCTCCCCCAAAAGCTGAGAGATGATTCTGAGGTAAGAGATCTGTGTGAATACAATACCTTCATGATTTTGAAGAACTCCTGAACAGCTTTGGTATCATCAGGGAACTGCGCCTTCAGATGCTCCTCCATCTCAGTTTTGCCACTGTAAATTGTGTATTTCCTGATTTTCTCTCCGCCACCTATCACTAAAGTGTCAAAGTGTTTGTCTAGTTCCACAAACTGTAGTTGTCCTTCTGTAATCTGGTCCATAACGATCTTAAACAGACTATTCTCATGGAGCTGACCAATGTAATGTAATCCTGTAGAGATAGATATACAGAAGATATAGAGCATTTTTCTAATTGTTTTAACTTGAATTTTGTTGGTTGCTATAGCACATTATACATGGGAAAAGATCTGAATTAAAAGTCCTTTAAAGAACCCTAAAAATTCAACAAAATTGGTTCTAATTTATTTCTTATTTGTTCAAGTTACAACTAAAACTCTTCAGACTAGTACTTGGATTGAGACCTGGACTTTGACTTGGCCCTTTACCTTTGGAAGAACATTTACCTTGGGTTTGATCAACAACTCCTGTGTTGCTTTGGCATCACTGTCCTACTAAATGTTTTTTTAGTCTTGGAGTATCCATGGATCTTAAAATGCCCAATTACTTCTGAGGAAATGCATCACCAAAGCATGATATATACAACCATATATTATGGGTCCAGAAAACCATATCCCATTATTTAGCTGGGTCACTCTACTGCTTTCTGTTACAATATGTTATATAAGGTCTGCAAGAAGTGACATACCATGTAGTATAAGGATTACAAGTTGTGTATGTGACGTCATTAGAATGCGCCAACACATGAAGTGAAGTAAATAAAGCACAGAAGAATATGCGTGTGTGAGACTCTTTTATTTAAGGGTGAATACATAATTAATAGAGTGAACTGCGCATAAAACATGGTGGCAGCGGTAAACTAACGGAACAGAGAGACTGAGTTGTTACCACGGAGAAAGCAATTGAGTGCCGAACATGGAGGGTGCATTCGGATTGAAGCCGCCAGCGAATTTTGACTGGAATATAACGTGCATACCCAAAGCTTGGAAAGCATGGGAAGAGGAGTTTTCCTTGTACTTGGTTTTTCCTTGCACTTGGATTTTTTCCAATATCTAATCGGAGAAACAGGGAGAGAACTGAGTAAGACGCTATGCGCTCACCCAGCTGATAGAGAATGGACATTGGAATGGCTGTTAACCGCGTTCAGAAACCACTGCAATCCGGCACCGAACGAGACGGTGGAAAGGTACAAATTTTTCTCCAGAAATCAGAATTCAAGCGAAATGATTGATAAATACGTTACGGATTTGAAAGTGCTGGCAGACACGTGTAATTTCGGGTCGGCTAGAGACTCTTTGATTAGAGACAGAATTGTATGTGGCATACTAAACTCACATGTGAGAGAACGTCTATTAAGAGAGTCGGACCTGACACTTGAGAAATGCATGAGGATATGTAGAGCATCAGAACTGTCAAAAGAGAATATGATGACAATCGAGAAACAGAAAGCTGAAGAAGTGCATGCAGTACAGAGAGTCAAACAAACTCCTGGGACTAAGTGTAAATTGTTTGCAACCATGCTGATAGGAGAAAGACCAGTAAGATTTCAACTAGACTGTGGAGCCAGTTGTAAAGTAATTCCCATTCGGCTGTTACACCCGGATACAGTGATGGAAAAGACTGAACAGATCCTGGTCATGTACAATAAGAGCACCCTGAAACCTGTAGGAAAATGCAGAATAAAAATAAGAAACCCCAGAAACAGAAAACTCTACCGGCTGGAATTTATAGTAGTGCAGGGAAGCTCGTCAATGCCCCTGCTAGGAAACAAGACCGTGCATGAAAATATCATGGCGATTGATGATATTGTTACAATGGTGAGTCGCAAAGGAAAGGATCAGTGGGACAAGAGTGACATGTATAGAGAGTATGCTGATGTATTTGAAGGAGATGGATGCCTGGAAGGAGAATATAACCTAGAAATGGATCCTACAGTTAAACTGGTGAGGCTTCCAAAGCAAAGAGTTCCAGTGGCTCTGATGAAACATCTAAAAGATGAGCTGGGAAGCCTGGTGGAGAGAGGCATCATAGCTCATGTAGAAAAGAGCACAGATTGGATTAGCAGCATGGTGGTGGTGAAGAAACCATCGGGAAAGCTAAGAATTTGCATTGACCCAAGAACACTTAACAAAGCACTAAAGCGTCAACACTTTTCCTTGCCCACCATAGATGATGTTCTTCCTGATCTGACCAAAGCGAGAGTCTTTACTGTTTGTGATGTGAAGGACGGGTTCTGGCACATAAGGCTTTCAGAAGAGTCAAGCTATCTCACTACCTTCGCAACACCATGTGGCAGGTATAGATGGATTAGAGTGCCCATGGGGCACTGGAGGGGCTCCCAGGAATCCAGATAATAGCAGATGACATCCTTGTCTGTGGAGAAGGTGACAATGATGAAGAAGCAGCTGAGAAAGATCATGACGCAAAACTAAGACAGCTGCTGGACCGTTCATCAAACTAAACTTCAACAAACTCAAGCTGAGACAGAAAGAGGTGCCATACATTGGACACAGACTGACTTCTGAAGGACTAAAGATTGATCCAGAGAAGGTGAGAGCCATAGTGACAACTGACACATAAAGACACTGTTTGGGAGACAGGAAGTAGCATTCAACAAATTGAAACAAATGATTGCCTCAGCACCTGTTTTGAAGTACTACAACCCAGATGACAACCTTGTTCTTCAGTGTGACTCCTCGGAGTCAGGACTGGGTGCTGCACTTTTGCAGGCAGGACAACCAGTTGCTTATAGCAGCAGGGCCCTTACACCGACAGAAAAAGGATATGCTCAAATAGAAAAAGAATGCCTGGCAATCCTTTTTGGAATGGAGAAATTCCACCAGTATACCTACGGCAGGAAAGTAGAAGTGCATTCAGACCACAAACCCCTAGAGACAATTGTAAGAAAGCCATTGCTCAATGCACCTAAGAGATTGCAGAGAATGCTTTTGAGACTACAGCGATATGACATTAATGTTGTCTATGTACCGGTCGACTAATGCATTTAGCAGACACTCCCAGCTCAGATCAGTAGAGACAGAAATTGAGACAATAAACATGTTGCACTACCTGTCCATATCAAAGGGATTCTAGAAAAGATACAGAGAGAAATTGCTAAGGATGAGACATTTCAGTTGTTGCAGAAAGTGATAGTCCAGGGATGGCCAGAGGAGAAAATTCAGCTGGAAGAAGAGGCAAGACAATTCTTTTCTGTAAGAGGAGAGCTCAGTGTGCAAGATAGAGTGATTTTTAGAGGAGAGAGAGCTCTAATACCAGCAAAGCTGAGGACCGAGATTGTGGAGAGAATTCATGCATCACACCTAGGCATTGAAAGCTGCTTGCAAGAGACTGTGTATACTGGCCTGGGATGAGTGCTGCTATCAGAGCATACATCAGGAAATGTGCTGTTTGCAGAACTATGGATGTACGACAGCAAAAAGAGACTAGGTGTGCACATGACATTCCTATGAGGCCTTGGGCAAAAGTGGGAACAGATTTATTCTCATTTAACAACAGAGCATATCTCATCACAGTTGACTATTTCTCCAACTTCTGGGAAATTGATTGTCTCCCTGATACAAGCTGAGGAGCAGTGATACACAAGTTAAAGGCTCATTTTGCACGACACGGCATCCCAGACACAGTAGTCTCTGATAACGGGCCACAGTACGGCTCTCAGGAATTCAGACAGTTCAGCACTGCTTGGGAATTTAGACATGTGACGTCATTTCCGGCATATCCGCAAAGCAACGGCAAAGCCAAGTCTGCAGTAAAGATGGCCAAACAGCTCATGGGAAAGGCAAAGAGAGCAAAGACTGACCCATACCTGGCTATTCTAGAACACAGGAACACCCCATCTCAGGGATTCAATGCCAGTCCTGCCCAAAGACTCATGAGCAGGAGAACTAAAACATTACTGCCAACACATAACAGTCTTCTGAAGCCAGATGTTGTAAACACGGAGCAGGCTGTGAAAGACAACCAATGCAAACAGGCCTTCTACTACAACAGAGGAGCGAAAGATCTTAGACCTCTGCATGAAGGTGAACAAGTAAGAGTTCAGTTGGACACGAAACACAGAGCACATTGGTTTGCCGGCAAAGGTTGAAAGAATGGCCAACAACAGATCATACACGGTGAAGCGGGAAAATGGAACGGTTGTACAGAGAAATTGGAAACATCTCAGGACTGTGCCTGGAGGACTGCAGAGAGCTGTCTCAACAAACACAAGTGTCAAATTTGATCAGACCAATCAGAAGATTCTTACCAATAAGGGACATTCAAAAGCAGTACCAGAGTCAAGCACAACACACACACACACCTTTCAGATGCTAGCAATAGAGTCATGACAACTAGAAGTGGCAGAATGGTCATGAGACCGTCACACTTGAAAGATTTTGTTTAAATGTGTTTTATTGTTCTTAAGACACAAACATGCTATTTTGTGCATGTTATTATTTATATAATTATTATTACATTACATTATTTACATAATTTGAAGTTTGCAGTTGTTGAATTGTTATGCTTCTGTTTATTATTGGGAAAAAAAAAGAAAAAAGAAAAAAAAAGAGAAAGATGTTACAATATGTTATATAAGGTCTGCAAGAAGTGACATACCATGTAGTATAAGGATTATAAGTTGTGTATGTTACGTCATTAGAATGCGCCAACACGTGAAGTGAAGTAAAGAAAGCACAGAAGAACATGCGTGTGTGAGACTCTTTTATTTAAGGGTGAATACATAATTAATAGACTGAACTGCACATAAAACACTTTCTGGCAAACTCCAGACTCATAAAATTCCTTCATGCTTTGACGCTGGGTTTTAGCACCTGTGATATGATGCAGATTTGATTTCCTCACAATTGATCCAACAGTGCGTACTTAGATATCTAATCTTTTGAATATTATTTTGTAGTCATTTTCTGTGTTGTCTTCCTATGTCTATGAACCTCCATAGACTTCGCAATTACCTCTGATTACTTTTAAGAGGTTGAATATGTTTGCAAGGCACTGTACATATTTATTACTAGGCACAACTTAACGGCTAATCAAGATGCTGGGCTACCCAGCTAGCCACATTGCATAAGCATCTTTTAAATAGAGGCATAAATGCCTGAATTCATTAGCAATCAAAAATACTATAATATGTTACAAATAATAACACTGAGTCGAGTTCACTTTATCCCGGTCAGTGACATGCAGGTCTGTAGTTTATCACAGCGACCCTACAGATAAGGCTGGAATATACATGTTGAACATGTCTTACCTACATCAAACTCAAACCCTTTCTCTGTAAAAGTGTGGCAGCAGCCTCCAGCCTGGTCATGCTGCTCCAGCACCAGCACTCTCTTGCCCAGTTTGGCCAGTGTAGCTGCTGCCGTCATGCCACCGATGCCACTCCCTATCACGATGGCGTCCAGATTCTCTGGAACCTTCTCTTTCCTGAAGCCTACAGGAAGAAATCACAGAAGTAAGAGAGATATTATTTTGATTAGGTTATTGTAAAATATATCATTTCTATTTAATAAAAATGGTAAAATGATCATAAAAAGGTTTAGACAAGCGTCTTTACACACTATAGGCAGTGGGCAAAATTTGTTAATCTAATTAAGATAAGACAAGATAAAGGTGACATGTAGATATTTCTTTTGCAACGTCATCTCAAAATATCTTGTGAACCTTATGCTCTAACTGTGACACTACTTGAGTGCAAATAGATCCATGCACAATATATTTAATACAAAGCGTATGTACAATTTAATACAAATAAATAAATTGCTCCAAAATTTAAAGAGCACATTTATAGACGCTGTTTGTTTTTGTTTGTTTTCACAAGTGATAACTCGGTCCTGCATTCAAATTAACTGTCTGCATTTTTTAAAATACAAAACGGAGTGAGAGGCTGTGTAACAACTGGCTTTGCAAACTGAGGACACGACTCAGAGAAGTTGTTAGGCTTCATGTGCTGGAGGTCTATTAACAATAATATCCATAATCATGCCAGGGTCAGACACAATGATCTCTGTGACTGAGAATAACCATGTGCTTTATATACCACATGTATAAGAAATGAGCATGACAACAGAAAAGTGTCTCTAGAATTCAAAGACCTTATGCTACTTTGATTTAAATTATTATTTCATTAATGTAATTTAAGTTTTTGTGTTTTATTTAAGCAAAATATGTGTAATTTAGATGCCAATTTATGCTTTTAGCATGCAATGACCCTAATAAACATAATCCAATTCTCCCTGTTATTGTTTTTTGTTTTTCTTTTTCAAACCAACATGTACAGAATCCTCAAACACTCACCTTGCTTCAGAATTTTAGATCTCTCCTTCTGGTCCATCTCTAAAGGTGGTCTAACGGACTCCAGTGAGAAAGGGCTGGGTTTGCCAAACAGGAACCAGTAAGTACCGCCGGCCCAAACCAGAAACCACACCAACAGCACCAGGAACCACATCCTGAAGAAAACGACACAGCTGCTGTAGACAGAATGAGTAAAGGTGCACAGTTGCTGCTGCAGTGTTGTATGAACTGATTATTGTTGCACCACTGATGAAATTATTCTCTCATAACCCATTTTATAACCAGCAAGTGCTAAAGGTCTAAAGACATGAGAGATAAATTCATTTATATGGCCAACAGTAAAGATAAGAGGTGATATATGGGGATAGAAAATAATCAGCTATAATGTAATATATGTAATGTTTGGCCAAATCAAATTCTTAGAAATAACGAGTGAGAGCATTGCTATTAGGTTTAGATTATAGGGCACTGTTATTTAGATACAGAGTAAATGCCATCCTGTCAAAAATGAAGCTATATATATATATATATACAGAGGTGGGTAGAGTAGCCAAAAATTGTACTCAAGTAATAGTACTGTTACTTCAGAATAATAAAAGTGAAAAGTAGACATTCAAATAATTACTTGAATAAGAGTAAAAAAGTACTTGGTGAAAAAACTACTCAAGTACTGAGTAACTGTTGAGTAATGTCTGATTTATTTTTTAACACGACAACAATCAGACAGACAAAAATACAAAATAATCTTTAGGAAAATTATGGCTCATCCAATCAATAAAATAAATTAAAATTAATTAATTACAAAATAGTTTAAATTAAAATAATTCAGGTAAATTCAAGTACTTAATAAATAAAATAATAATAAATATGCACAAGTAACACAAATTTCCAAACCTTTATACTTTTTTACCAGGCAGAACTAGAACGAGGAAGCCCATAAATTCTCATAAACTCTGTGTCTGCAGTGACAGAACAACAGAAGGAAACACACACACACACACTTCATTTCTTTTGTGTTGTGATTGTTGCACATTTGATGCCTTGATGAAAGGGCAATAATAATGAAATACATCTCTACTCCTTTAATTAATTTCAGGAAGCCTCTAGTACTTTCCTTAGTTTCAGGTAAGCTAAAGCTTCTGGTTGCAAAGCTGTTTTTGTTTCTCAAAATATCTTCCTTCATGTTCATCAGAACAAAGAAATTTATACAGGTTTGTAACAACATGAGAGAGTAAATAATGACAGAATTTTCATTTTGAGTGAACTATCCCTTTAAATATGTGTGTTCGGCGCTGTAAGAAACGACACGACTGATGTCATCTGTTTGTCGGCTCTTGCGGCGCTGAGTAAAGTTGAGCACATAAAAAAACTCGAAACAGCTGAACTCGACAAAACTGCTCTGTGTACTGTATGCCTGCGCCTCGTCCATTAATTAGTATATTAGTATATAGCAGAAAAAGTTCTCCCTTACTTCTCAGCGAAAGAAATACAAGGTGTGAACTGACTGAAATGCGTGTCTCACGGTGAAGACTTGAGCTCTGTCATATGTAACCTAAAAGACAAACATGCGCCTATCTGCTTTGGCAGACACAGAAGACATCTCATAAAGTAGCTGCTCTCTCGCACTTTTACTAAGGTAAACATGCTTTCAATATGAGGCCAGGGGTGCGGGTTTTCCTCCTCATTTGTGTCTGCATTGAGGACGGTTGATTTTGACATGTTTGTGTTGCTAACTAACGCGTCCCGCCTCTAAGATTGAGTATGGTAACGTGACGAGACTGCACAACTACGTTTGATTGGTGAAACACAGTCACGTGGTAGAGCCTTAGCGGAAGTTTCTCTATCTGTCAAAATAAAACATTAAAATTGATGCGTAGAATACCAAAGAGGTAAAAAGAAAAGTAACGAGATCATTGTAGCCTAATGTAGCGGAGTAAGAGTACAGTTTCTTCTTCACAAATCTAGTCAAGTAAAAGTAAAAAGTATAGTGATTTAAAACTACTCCTAGAAGTATAATTTTTTCAAAAACTTACATGTAGAATTTTTTACAAACATTAAAAAAGAAAAACTGAAATATCACATGGTCATAAGTATTCAGACCCTTTGCTGTGACACTCATATTTAACTCACATGCTATGAACTACTCCTTCATTGGAGTCCAACTGTGTTTAATTAAACTGACGGGAAATGAGAATCATGAGGTCGAAGGAACTGCCCAAGGAGCTCAGAGACAGAATTGTGGCAAGGCACAAAGAATTTCTACAGCACTCAAGGTTCCTAAGAGCACAGTGGCCTCTATAATCCTTAAATGGAAGAAGTTTGGGATGACCAGAACTCTTCCTAGACCTGGCCATCTAGCCAAACTGAGCAATCGTGAGAGAAGAGCCATGGTGAGAGAGGTAAAGAAGAACCCAAAGATCACTGTGGCTGAGCTCCAGAGATGCAGTAGGAAGATGGGAGAAAGTTCCAGAAAGTTAGCTATCACTGCAGCCCTCCACCAGTCGGGGGTCTATGGCAGAGTGGCCTGACGGAAGCCTCTCCTCAGTGCAAGACATATGAAAGCCCGTATAGAGTTTGCAAAAAAAAACACATGAAGGACCCCCAGACTATGAGAAATAAGATCCTCTGGTCTGATGAGACCAAGAACTTTTTGGCGTTAATTCTAAGTGGTATGTGTAGAGAAAACCAGGCACTGCTCATCACCTGCCCAATACAATCCCAAAGTACAGAGATATCCTGGAAGAAAACCTCTTCCAGTGTGCTCAGGACCTCAGACTAGGCCGAAGGTTCACCTTCCAATAAGACAATGACCCTAAGCACACAGCTAAAATAACAAAGGAGTGGCTTTGGAACAACTCTGTGACCATTCTTGACTGGCCCAGCCAGAGCCCTGACCTAAACCCAATCGAGCATCTCTGGAGAGACCTGAAAATGGCTGTCCACCAACGTTCACCATCGAACCTGACGAAACTGGAAAGGATCCGCAAGGAAGAATGGCAGAGGATCCACAAATCCAGGTGTGGAAAAACCTGTTGCATCATTTTCAAGAAGACTCATGGCTGTTCTAGCTCAAAAGGGTGCTTCTACTCAATACTGAGCAAAGGGTCTGAATACTTATGACCATGTGATATTTGAGTCATGAGTGTTGCTTATAAAGAAGTCAAGGTTTCCCATAGGTGCAAGAGACTTGTGTCCAGTCTGGACCATTCCTTGTTTGCGTCCATACGTATCCCTGTTGTCGCAAGCCAAGGGGTCTCAGAGGTGGTTTTACTAACGACTAAATTCCACATGCTATAGCCATCTGGTGCGTTTGTGCCGTATATTGTTCATCATCTCAAGAGATTGATGCAAATGCTTCATTGCCCAGCTCCTCCAGTTCTCCGTAATCTGGGACCACCTCTGCACCAGGACCTTCTTCTCCACTGCCCAGGTCTGTCAATGCCCCATGGCCCCGGTCCAGGACAGAGACGGTTCAACATCCCAGATCTACTATTGCCCTATTGTCCAGGTCCACCACTGCTCGTCATCTAGGAATAACACTACTGCATGGCCTAGGCCCACCATTGCATGATGATTCAGCTTCAGTTTTTATTTTGTAACCCGTTTCTTGTCTTTTGTCTTTCTTTCCTTGCACTTATCTTGCACTTGTACATGTCTCATGTTGTGATTGGTTGTTGTCATGTGTTCTTTGGATCTCGCTGTCATCTGTTCCCTTTATTTGACCCTGAGTGCTATGTTTTTGTCCGTAATGGCTGTTTTGTGTGCTCATGATTCTTGTCCTGTTTTGCCATTGCCCTTGCCTGCATTACTTTGTGCTTTTGTTTCATGAAAATCTTTTACCCTACGATGGGTTGGCACTCCGTCCAGGGTGTATCCTGCCTTGATGCCCAATGACGCCTGAGATAGGCACAGGCTCCCCGTGACCGGAGGTAGTTCGGATAAGCGGTAGAAAATGAATGGATGAATGAAAAAATCTTTTACCTGCATTTGGATCCTCTGCCTCATCTTTAAATGCACGTGACACAGTGTCATGATAAACATGTTATAATATGGCTGTAATCTTCTTTCTCACTTACCATATGCTGCTCCGTTATTGTCAAGCAGGATGCGATTTACAGGAGCCTGGACCAGCACACGTCCACCGTATTTCTGAATGACTTTAGTGATGTGGAATGGGATTTTACTGGCGCCACCTTTTGGGTAGTATGCTCCACGCTTGTAGTGGTGCAACAGCAAAGCATTAATGACACTGCTGGACTGTTTAGGTTTAGAACACCTGTCAATTAAAAAAAAATAATTAAGAAATGTATGATTCATTCCCATGATTGAGGACCTGCCCCCTAAAATAAAGGAAAGTGACAGCTACTAATAAACACCAGTCCCACCACTGATGAGTCTGATTAATGTATAGATTAATTACAAGCAGTGTCTCACCATAGAAAAAATAATTGAAGATTAATTGGAGGTCCTTGTTGGAGGTCAGACTGTTGGCAATTGTAGTGGCATCAGTGCCTACAAGGCAGAAGATGGAGGAGCAGAAATCAGCAATGCCACTTTTAAGCAGGAACAGTGCCATCCACTGAGGAATCAACTTCAGTGCGGCCAATAATGGTGTCTTCCTGGCTGAGATCTAAGGGGAAAAAAATGCATTTTTGGGGGGAAATGACAAAGCTCCTCCAAAGGCTCAGAGATGATTCTGAGGTAAGAGATCTGTGTGAAAACAATACCTTCATGATTTTGAAGAACTCCTCAACAGCTTTGGTATCATTAGGGAACTGCGCCTTCAGCTGCTCCTCCATCTCAGTTTTGCCACTGTAAATTGTGTATTTCCTGACTTTCTCTCCGCTACCTATGACTAAAGTGTCAAAGTGCTTGTCCAGTTCCACAAACTGTAGTTGTCCTTCTGTGATCTGGTCTATAACGATCTTAAACAGACTGTTCTCATGGAGCTGACCAATGTAATGTAATCCTGTAGAGATAGATATACAGAAGATATATGACAGCACACTGCTGTTAGAGCGCACTGCTGTTAGTATGTTGCTATAGCACATTAAACGTGGGAAAAGTTCTGAACTAATTTATTTGTTTTTCATTTTCTATATCACAGAAGACTTTTTATATCCCCTGTAGTTCAGTTTGTATTACGTATTACTCTCTGGAGAACATGAGAGATGAATTTCCTCTTCTTTCCTCTTGTTTTACTAACGAGAAGGGACTCAAAGCCGATCCTTGATGTTTCCCCACGTCCACCTTGAACTCCTCTGTCTGACCTACAGCACATCTCAGTGTCAGTACCATAGCTCCACTCTCGGCACCCTAACATACGCTTTCTCTAAATTCACAAAGACGGTGCAGCTCCTTCTGACCATGACTGTAGTTCTCCATTAACATTCTTAGAGCAAAAACTACATCAGTCGTGCTTTTTCTCAGCATGAAGCCATACTGCTGTGCCCAAATATCCACATATTTTTCCCAGAACTTTATACCTCTGTAGTTTACAACTCTGCACATCACCCTTGTTTTTAAAGATCGCCACTAGAACACTTCTCCATTCTTCAGGCATCTTCTCACTCTCTAAAATCCTGTTGAACAATCAAGATAGAAACTCCACTGCTGTCTCTCCTAGACACCTCCACACCTCCACAGGTATAGCATCTGGATTTTCCTCAGATCCTTCCTCACCTCATCCTTTCTAATCTTTCCTATTTCTTGCTCTACAATATTCACCTCTTCCTCCTGTCTTTCCCTCTCATTTTCCTCATTCATCAGCTCCTCAAACTACTACTTCAATCTTTTCTGCACACTCTTCTCACCTGTTACCACCTTTCCATCTCTGTCTTTAATCACCCTTATCTGTTGCACATCCTTACCATCTCTATCTCTTGGTCTCCCTAATCTGTACAAGTCCTTTTTGCCTTCCCTCGTGTCTAACCTGGCATACAACTTATCATATGCTTTCTGTTTGGCCTTTGCCACATCCCTCTTCACTTTGTGCTGTGATTCCTTGTAATCCTTTCTACTTTCTTCAGTCCTTTCTACATGAGAAAAATATGAATTTATAGCGATATATTTCTATGCAAGTGACATAACTAGCATGAAATTGGCATTTGTACCATATTTCTAGCCTAGCTTTAACAAGTAATAACAGTTATAGTCTATTGTATTTGATAAAGGTCTGGACTTTGACTTGGCCATTGAATAACATTTACCTTTGGGTTGTTTAACCACTTCTGTGTTGCTTTGGCCTTGTGCTTGGAATCACTGTCCTGCTGAAAGATCAGGCTTTTTTTTTCTCTTAGTTTGAGTTCATTGTTTCAGCAGGTGGTCTTGCAGCATCTCAGTGTATTTTGCACTATCAAGCCATTCATCAGTTTAAACAAATGCCCAGTCCCTGCTGAGGAAAAGCATCTCCACAGCATGATGTTGCCCTGCCGCACTTCAGTATCGGGATGGTGTCAGTTCAGAAAAGGGGAGTTGTTAGCTGTGGCTACTGATTATTCCCAAAAAGCTTAGGTGGCTTTCCGGTTTGCACCACACATTTTTCTCTCATCTTTCCACAAAGCCACAATTTAGCTGGTTCACCTTGGTGATTTCTGGCAGACTCCAGATGTGCTTTGTTGTGAGTTTGTTGCTTCTAGCCACACTCCCATATAAGCTAGTTGTATACTGTATATAAATATTTGACTGAGTTTTAGGGGACAGTCTTTTCTCACCAGTGCCTGGGTGTCATGACGCAGCTTCGATTTCCTCACAACTGATCCAACAGTGCTCGCTTGTGTATCTTAAAAATTGTTGACATATTCTAGACTTTTCCTGGGTTGTACATTATCTCTATATTTATCTCTAATTTCTTTAGAATACACACAAGTTTTAATTTTCACAGCTTTCATTCAGATTTACAGTCTGACAAATGGTACGTAAATTAAAGGGGTCTTTTATACAGTAAATGTTTTTAATGATTCATAGGTATCATTATGATTCAAGGCCAACTGCAAGATAATTGTTCCAAATCATGAAAATATTTTCATGTGTATGTAGCCTGCTTGATATTATGTTTTATAACACATTGTTTGTAGGTGATATATATATTTTTTGTTTATTGATGGATGAATGTATTGTTATAGTCCTTTAAGTTGCACCCTATCCTCAAATATAGTTAATGGATATCTTAAGCCCATTGGTTCAGGGCCTGGTCTGTTAATTTGGATATGGGTGATTGGATGGGGGTGGGTCTTTGTCGTGAGGGGTTTCGCTACACGATCCGTACAGCAACACGATCGGACGACGAGAAGAGAGAGTCGGACATGTTTGTTTTTTTGTGCTAGAGAGACACGCGGAGGTGTCGCTCATTAAAAGGATTTTTTTAAAACAAATAGTGACTTTCGTGGAGCTATTTTTTCCTGGAGCATATTGCCAAAGTTTGCTGCGGATTATAGGTGTTGTTCCCGAACTTTCTTTTGCCAGCATCTCACAAGGCTATTTCCGAGTAACCTAAGTGGATTATACTTTTTTTGACCCTTGATTCGAGACTGCGAAGTGACTGTGAGTAAGTTTTTTGTTTCCTTTGTTCAAAATTTTTTTTGGACGATCTAGTTAAGGCGGTAGGGTTTCCCAGCTTAGGCGGCCCGCCCGAACTGCAAAGTGTTGCGGGAAACCCTGGGAGTGCTACATATAAATTGGAGGCACTGCTGGGATAGTTAAATTTTCTTCTTTTTCTCCCCTTAAATTTTGGCAGTCATTGAAGACGCTCTTTGTGTAGATAGTATGGCGACATCCCTAGAACTTTTAAAGCATGAGTTGATTGAATGGTGTAAGGGACTAGGAGTTGATCCTTCATATGCTCTGATTATTTGTGGTGTACCAACTGATGCAGATGTCTCTGTTATAGAAGATATTGTCCAGACAGTGAAGGTGTTTGGAAGAGTTAGGGTTATGGGTGATAAGTACAGTTCTCAACTGAAATGCCACTTGGTTCTGTGTGAGTGTCGTTACCCTGTAGACCCAGAATGTACTCCTCCTGAGATTAGACCTGACAAGGGTGAACCCTGGAAAACAATATTGCTGACTCCGTTGGTGAGTGCTCCTGAGCAATTTTCTGATAAACTTAGCAGATTATTGAGAGATGAGGGAAAGACAATGGATGATATTAGAGCCCTTTTCCCTCAGGGAACTGTTTCAGGTAGCTCCCCTGATAGTATTATTAGGGCAGTAGGAGATCTGCTGGAGAAAACTATGAAACCACCCAGTGAGAGTAACACATTTAGACGATTGAGAGCTTTCTCAGGGAAAACTCCCACACCGTCAGGTGAAGAGAACTATGACCATTGGCTTGACCAAGCACAATTAATGGTTGAAGAATGTAGCTGTTCAGACAGAGAGAAACGGTCTAGAAATGTTGAGAGCCTGAGAGGCCCTGCCCTAGACATTATTCAGGCAGTGAGGTTGAATAATCCAGAAGCTATCCCCTCTAATTACCTACAGGCATTGGAAAATGTATTTGGCACTTCTGTATGTGGTGAGGACCTGTATTATGCTTTCAGAAATTTACACCAACAGGCTTTTGAAAAGATTTCAGATTTTTTGCAGAGTCTGGAGATATCCCTTCGCAAAGTGGTGCAGAGAGGTGGCATAGCACCTTCAAGAGTGGATCAAGCTAGATTAGAGCAAGTCATCAGGGGCTCCTTAGAATCTGACCTGACGCTAGTACATCTCCGTCTTAGGGAGAGAAAACAGAAACCTCCTAAATTCTTGCAGTTGATGAATGAACTCCGAGAGGAGGAAGAGAATGAAGCCACTCGCTACAAGCTACATGCTTCTGTAAGGCAGGTCCAAACTGTAGCAGAACGGAAGTCAGAATCTACTGAAATTCAGGAGTTAAAAAATGAAATCAAAGTTTTGACCTCAAAGCTTTATGGGTTAACAAAAAAGAGACATCGAACGTGAGACAAAAAGTAAAAGCCTTAAACCATCAGCTGAGTCCAGAACAGAAGGTTATGTTCAAGTTTTGCAGAGACAAATGAAACAGCTTAATGAGCTGCTCAGTGTATGGACTGTGGCGCATGGAGAATCTAAATGGAATGAAGGCAAAAACCAGCCTACTCACCGTAAGAAGCCCATGTTTCACAGCGAATCATCTGAGTTATTTTGCTACCGGTGGGGGAAAGATGGCCACATTGCCTCTCACTGCAATTCCCTTAAAAACAACCCAAAAGTGATCCACAAACTGATAAGTGCTCTGTGGAAAAATAAAAGTGGAAGAGATTCTGCTGAGACTGCAGTAGCAACCAAGAACTGTTCAGTGCGAAGAAGCACAATACATACAATACAATACAATATAACCCCCTGTAAGGAGTTATATTTCTGTAGATTTAGCATTCCCGTTTAAGTTCTAAATAAAAGGCAGTTCTAAATAAAAAGTTACACTTTTGACTTTGGTGTGTCCTGATCCCAAGAGTCCTGATGCTGTGTCTGTCATTTTGGGCACAAATGCCCCTAAGCTTAAGACCTTATTGGCCAGCTGTGAAGAGCTTACTGATCACAGTACTATTCAATCATTGCAGATACTCCCCTTTGATGGGAATGTCAAAAGACAACCCGTCAAGTCACACTGTAGAGAAACTAAAGATGTGGTCGGTCATGTGAAATGGATGGGACCAGGCTCGCTAAACCTTCCACCTTGTAGTACTATCTATCCAGTATGTAGGGTTATACCCCATCAGCCTTTAGAAAACAACATACTTCTAGTGGAGTCTACTGAAGTCAATAAACCTCCGGGCAGTGTATTGGTTCCCTCCTTAGTGATGACCTCATCATCTATCGATGTAACTAATTTCTCCTTACCCCTGCGGAATGAATCTCAGAAAGGAATATCTATTCCAATGGGTACTCTTCTTGCTCAGGTATTCACTGTGGACACGGTAGCCGTACCTCAGAAATCTACATATACAGCAAAGTCTTTGGATCCTTCCTTGTTCGATTTTGGCAGTTCACCCATGCCAGAGGCCTGGAAACATCGTTTAGCCCAAAAGTTGTCAGAGAGAGCAGGAGTTTTCTCCTTGGATGAATGGGATGTTGGATTGGCTAAGGGGGTAGAACACATCAGGCTCAGTGATACTAAGCCATTTCGTGAACGATCCAGACGAATCACTCCGGCTGATATAGAGGACGTCCGCCACCACTTGCAAGAACTGTTGGCTTCAGGGATTATTAAAGAATCACGTAGCCCATATGCATCTCCCATAGTGATAGCTAGAAAGAAGAATGGCTGAGTGCGCATGTGCATTGATTATTGCACTTTGAATTCTAGAACCATCCCAGATCAGTACACTATGCCACGCATTGATGATGCTTTTTACATTTACATTTACAGCATTTGGCAGACGCCCTTATCCAGAGTGACGTACATAAGTGCTTAAATCTCTAACATTGAATACATTAATGCTGGCTCACTAAGTTACATACTTAAGATACCATGAGTTTAAAACATTTGTTCAAAGTTACAATAAAAAAGTGTCAAAGGTGTGTTTTTTTTTTTTTTTTTTTTTTTTTTTTTTAAATGCGAAAGATAAGGAAAGAAGTGCTTTTGCTTTTGACTGCTTGACTGGTAGTAAATGGTTTTCTGTCCTTGATTTGAGAAGTGGATACTACCAAATAGCAATGGCAGAGGAAGATAAAGAGGAGACAGCTTTCATTTGCACGCTGGGTTTCTATCAATTTGAATGAATGCCACAGGGGATAACAGGAGCCCCGGCGACATTTCAACGTTTGATGGAGGCTGCAGTGGGAGATATGAATCTATTGCAAGTGATTGTTTACTTGGATGATCTAATAGTGTTTGCGAAAACACTCGAAGAGCACGAAGAACGGCTCTTAAAGGTATTGGATCGGTTGGAGAAGTGTGGTTTAAAACTCTTGATTGATAAGTGCCAGTTGTCAGCCACAAGTGAAATATGTGGGACATATTGTTCCTTCTGCTGGTGTTGCCACCGATCCAGACAAAGTGAGGGCTGTACTGAACTGGAAGAAGTCCACCGATTTAAAGTCCCTTTGGTCATTTTTAGGCTTTTGTGGATATTACCGTTGCTTCATTGCAAATTATTCCATTATTGTCAGACCACTGACTGAGTTAACGAAGGGCTACCCACCGGCTCAAAAGAATCGGAAAGTAAATAAAAAAACCATAGTAAACAGCATTACTTTAAGGAGCGTGAGCCTTTTGCTGAAAGATGGGATGAAGCATGTGACTCTTCATTTAAGAAAATCATACATTGCCTTACCAATGCCCCAGTATTAGCCTTTGCTGACACCAGTAAAACCTTACATTTTGCATGTGGATGCGAGTTCCTCCAGATGCCCTCCCTGATGTATTCTCATTTCCTACAAAACTTGAAATAAGCCCTCTTGAGCGGTTGAGTAGTATAGAATTAGTTCAAGCTCAAAGAACAGATGCAGCCCTCGGAGTAGTATTAAAGCAGTTAGAGGACGGAAAATCCATTCTAGAATTAAGTTTGCAAGACAGAGAAATTGTGATACTCCAAAGAGAGAATTCTAAAATCCTTTTGAAGAAAGGGTTACTGTCTCGCCTTATTCAGAGGCATGGAAAAGAAGTGTATCAGTTGATACTGCCTGCTCAGTTCTGACTAATGGTCCTAAAGGCTATGCATGATGACATGGGTCATTTTGGAACAGAAAGCACTATAGAGCTCATTAAGGACAGATTTTACGGGCCTCGAATGGCTTTTGACATCACTCAATACATCAAGAATTGTGTCAGGTGTGTTGCACGTAAAACAGTGCCCCAGAGGTCTGCATCACTACATCGGATCACTAGTACTGGTCCCCTAGATTTAGTGTTATAGATTTTTTGTCCATCGAGCCTGACTCAACAGGAATTGCCAATGTGTTGATTGTGACTGGTCATTTCACTCGATATGCCCAGGCATTCCCAACCCTAAATCAAAAGGCACTGACGGTTGCAAAAGTACTGTTTCAGAATTTCTTTGTTCATTATTGTCTACCAGCTCTGATTCATTCAGATCAAGGACGTGACTTTGAGAGTCAACTCATTAAGGAGTTGCTAGGAATACTTGGAATCAAAAAATCACAAACATCTCCATATCACCCTCAAGGAGATGCACAATCTGAAAGATTCAATCGTACCTTGCTGTCTATGCTGGGAACTCTCGACCCTAAAAAGAAAGCGAGATGGAGTCAACAAGTGAGCCAGCTTGTGCACGCATACAACTGTACTAGAAATGATGCCACTGGGTTTTCTCCATATTTTCTAATGTTTGGCATGGAAGCAAGATTGCCTATTGATTTTTGCTTTGGAATATCTCCTGATGGTGAAAACGAAATGAAGTATCGTCAGTATGTAGACACGATGAGGCATGAGCTGAAAAGTGCTTATGAGCTAGCTGCAAAACAAAAGACTCTATGAAAGAAACAAAAGACTCTATGACACCAGAGTCAGAAATCAGATTCTTGAAGAAGGTGATTGAGTACTAATGCGTAACTTGGGTCTCCCCTGGAAGCATAAGTTGCAATATAAATGGAATCCATTCCCTTACATTGTAGTGGAGAAGCTTCCTAATATACCTGTCTACCGAATTTTAAGCCTGAACAAGGGTTTGGTGTTGCAAAGACAGTACACCGTGATCACCTTCTGCCGATTGGGTACTTGGTAAGAATGCCTGTGGACAAGCAGGAACCGCCAAATGTCAGGCAACCAAGGGCACAAGCCCAACGGGCTACCCTGTTGGAAGAGATTAATGAACAGGGCAAGCCTAAAAGTGAGTCAGAGGACTTGCATAAAGAGTGGAGTTCTGAATCTGAAGAAGTGGATGGGTATCCTTTGATGCAATTTAGCTTTCCTCAGCCACAGTTGTTAGAGACCTCTCATAAAGTTGATGATTCCTTAACTGTGCTGACTGATGCTGGTGCTAGGGATTAAGACTAGTGTCCCAAAAGTAGCTGAGACTGAAAACAGATGAATTGGTAACAGATGATGAAGGCATACTAGAGACAGCACACCCTCTACCACCTGTCCAGGAACCTGTGGTGGACACTGAACTAGAAGGGGGAGACGTCCTTTCTTTTAGTGCCTCGGATGAGGAGGTAGAACCTGTCCCTGATATCAGACCGAAAAGAGAATTAAAGCCTGTTATTCGGCTTAGTTATGATGAGCCTGGAAAGCCAATAAATCAGCCAGTTACAATAGTACACAGAGGTATGACAATTCAAATTTCTTATCAATAAGAAATCAGAAACACCTAAGTTTATCATAGTAATTTTCTTGTAGTCTGACACAAAGCCATCCTTTCTTATTCAAGTTTGCCGTTAACACAGATGTTAGGCCTATATTTAAGTCTCATGAGGACATGAGGACATTCTAGAAGGGGGAGGATGTAGCCTGCTTCGTTATTATGTATTATAACACAACACTGTTTGTATGTGATATATATTTTTTGTTTATTGATGGATGAATGTATTGTTATGGTCCTTTAAGTTGCACCCTATCCTCAAATATAGTTAATGGATGTCTTAAGCCCACTGGTTCAGGGCCTGGTCTGTTAATTTGGATATGTGTGATTGGATGGGGGCGGTTCTTTGTTGTGAGGCGATTGACGACGAGAAGAGAGAGTTGGACATGTTTGTTTTTTTTGTGCTGGAGAGACACGGGGAGGTGTCGCTCATTAAAAGGATTTTCAGAGGACTTTTTTGTTTGTTTCTTTCCACCATTTAATACTGTCAGTGTGGCAGGATACAGTGTTTAATAGACACTTTAAAACAAATAGTGACTTTCGTGGAACTATTTTTTCTGTTTTTTTCCTGGAGCATATTGCCAAAGTTTGCTGCGGATTATAGGTGTTGTTCCCGAACTTTCTTTTGCCACTGAGGGAAAAAGTGCTCATGCGTTCATTCGTGGATCACAAAGGCTATTTCCGAGTAACCTAAGTGGATTATACTTGGGTTTTTTTTTTACCCTGGATTCGAGACCGCGAAGTGACTGTGAGTAAGTTTTTTCCTTTGTTCTATCGATTAAAAAGAAGGGGCGAAGTAGCTTATCTCCACAACGCTCACAAGTATCGTCCAGGCCTGCTAAATTTTTTTTTCTCTTTGTTTTGCTAATTTGGTCATGACCATAACATGTTTCAGTGAAAAATATTAGTCCGGTAAACGTTAGTAAACTTATTACGAATTCTAAGTAGTTTGTTAAATAATAAAGTAATACTTATTGTTTTATTCGTCTTTTTGTCATGTGCTTTATTCACTAATGACTATTTAAGTATTGTTAGTTGCACTGCTAATTTTCTTTGTTTAAATTCAATATATATACTGTGATTTGTGACTTGCCTAAGTTGTTTTTGGATCTAGTTAACGAACCCAGAGTGCTCTTATCGTAAAGGGTGACTACGCTACACGTATAAACCTACAGCTTCTTTAGAACAGGTGTTTGTATATTCCATAAAACAAATCAATGTATTTCATTACTATATATATATATATATATATATATATATATTTATATATATTACCTTTTTGTCATATACACATTACAATAGAGTGAAATCCTTTTCCTCACATATCCCAACTATGGACGTTGGAGCAGTGAGTGTTAAGGGCCTTGCCCAGGAGCCCAACAGTGGCAGCTTGTCCAATCAACACCCCAGAGCCTTAACCTCTTGATCCACCACTGCTACTCATTTTTCAAACCATAGAGGTTTATATGCCTGAATCCATAAGCAGACAGTAATCTGCTTCAGTTTGTTATAAACTATAATCTACTTCATTCATCTTCAGTAATCACTTTATCTTGGTCAAGGTCATGCAGATCTGTAGCTTATCACGGCGACCATACAGATGAGACAGGAATACATGCTGAACATCAAAGTCCAAAATGTAATAAGATCATGTCTTACCTACATCAAACTCGAACCCTTTCTCTGTAAAAGTGTGGCAGTAGCCTCCAGCCTGGTCATGCTGCTCCAGCACCAGCACTCTCTTGCCCAGTTTGGCCAGTGTAGCTGCTGCCGTCATGCCACCGATGCCACTGCCAATCAAGATGGCATCCAGATTCTCTGGAACCTTCTCTTTCCTGAAGCCTACAGGAAAAAAAATCACTGGAATTTGAGACTGTCTTGTAAACCAACAAATATTATTTTGATTAGGTTAAGTAAAAAAATGGCTATTCAATACAAAAAAAAATTGATTCATCTAACACAAATAATGTTTCCTTTATCATCAGGGCAGTTTAGATAAGTGTCTTTACACACTCTGGGCAGTTGCCCAAATCTGTTAATCTAATTAAGATAAGACAAGATTAAGGTGCACTATCACATTATTTGTTTATGGCATGTAGATATTTTTTTGCAACTTCATCTCAAAAAACATTACTTTTTATCATATGCTTCTGCTATTTATATAAATCTTGTTAGTAAGATAAGAATTATTTCTTTAATTACATTCATTTTTTTTTGTGTAATTTGATCAAAATATATTAGATAAGATGCCATGTTAAGCATAAGCATGCACATCACATAAACATCCAAGCATCACCTGGACTGCAACATGTACACTCACTCCACACACTCACCTTGCTTCAGAATTTTAGATCTCTTCTTCTGGTCCATCTCTAATGGACCAGGTGGTCTTACAGACTCAAGTGAGAAAGGGCTGGGTTTGCCAAACAGGAACCAGTAAGTACCGCCGGCCCAAACCAGAAACCACACCAACAGCACCAGGAACCACATCCTGAAGAAAACAACACAGCTGCTGTAGACAGAATGAGTAAAGGTGCACAGTTGCTGCTGCAGTGTTGTATGAACTGATTATTGCTGCACCACTGATGAAATTATTCTCTCATAACCCATTTTATAACCAGCGAGTGCTAAAGGTCTAAAGACATGAGAGATAAATTCATTTATATGGCCAACAGTAAAGATAAGAGGTGATATATGGGGATTTTAAATAATCAGCTATAATGTAATATATGTAATGTTTGCTTGGCCAAACCAAATTCTTAGAAATAATGAGTGAGAGCATTGCTATTAGATTAGTTAGAAAGTAAATGTCACCCCTTCAGAAATGAAGATCCTAAATAGTATACATCGGGTACAAAGAATATTAAAAGCATAAGAAGCATTAAAGCATATTAGTATGCAGTGGTGCATTAGCACACACAGTGTTTTATTTACATTAGCTCAATTCTGACTAAATTTCAAACTCTAAAATCTTAACATGAGTGCTGCAAAGAATGACGTAAAAAGCGGCAACAAATAAGGTAACGAAATACAACTGAATTAAAGTATTTCATCAAATACTGAAGTATATTTAAACAAATATATATTTAAAGGTCAATGCAACTTTTTCAATGCAAAAGTCTATTATTGAAAAAAGTATATTTTATATGAAGTATGCGTTATTACACTTACGCTTACGGAATTACGCTTAAGTGACGAATGCATTTCTTAATAATGAACCAAGCTTAACAATATAACAAATGTAATAACGTTAAGAATTTAATTACCCTGTAATTGTAGGAGTATTATTTAAAAAGTATATTTTAAACTTGGCCTTTGTTTCATCGCCAAATTGTTTCCCTTAATTCCTAATATTCTTTTTTTTACCTTCTTTGTGTTCCTGAATTCTCTCCTGTTTGGTCTTGTATGAAATCATTAAACACACCTGGACTCCATAAACCTGCCAGTCAACAGTGTATATAAACCCGATCATCATCAGATCGTTCCTGCGCTGTAATTTGTTAAGCCTACCTTTGTTTGTTTCCTGCTTTTTAGCAATATTTTTCGTGTTCAAACACTTCTGTCTCAGCCTGTGGTCCAGGTCCACATGCTCACTGCCTGTTATGCCCACACTGGCTTTTCCATTTCTGTGGTGCTCTGCTCAAGTACTTGTCTCCTAATGGAACTGATAGGAGTTTGAATCCTGGGCTCACCATGTACACCTTGTCATAGACCCCATTCTAAATCCCATTTAACCCTCTACACTTGTTGTTCTGTATTCATAAAATGTTTATCGTAAAGCGATGACAAAGTGATGCTCATGGTCAGCAACTAATTTGCGACAGCAATTGATACGTATTAGTGAGCCCAATTTTCCCCACACCATCTTAACCTGCATGGACTGTTGCCACAAGGAAGGTTCGGTCATATGGTACATGTTGTTGGAGCCAAATTCTCATTGCGTCTGTTGTGAACTGTAGTGTTGTGAAGTGGACTGTAGTGTGTTCCCACTGAAACCTCAGCTTTCTGTTCTTGGCTTTCTGTTCTTGGCTTTCTGTTCTTCTGTTGTTTGGCCTTCCTCAAACAGTTTTCTGGTAGATGACTTGTATAAACTAAATTAATGAATTTGCTTCCAGCAAATCACTCAGCTTCCTTTACTGCTCTCTGCAGGGCCTTGAGATTGGTGGCAGTGCCGCCAAAAAATCAAACCAAAAATCCCTGATCATCTTAGTTTTACTTACATAAAGACAGAGTTTGTTTGCACAGCAACTCAGTGGTAGCATCCTGTAGGATGTCTCTCTCTGCTGGTGATGAAATTTAGAATGGTAGCACGTGAACAGAATAGGGCTTAACACATATACTTGTGGTGTCTGTGTTCAGAGTCAGCATAGATTTGGGCCATGTCCACACTAATACTTTTTCGTTTGAAAACGTATATTTTTCTCACCGTTTTGGCCTTTCGTCCACACTGAGACAGCGTTTTAAGTCAACAAAAACGTAGCTGTTGGAAGACGCTCTCCAAAGCGGATAAATTTGAAAACGCCAGTCTAGCAGTCTTAGTGTGGACTGTGAAGACGGAGGTTTTTGAATACTATGACGCATTTTAGGTCATGTGATGCAGTAGAAAGTAAATAAACCCCTAGCGGAAATGACACAGGTCGAAGATTTACTCATGCGCAGTAGGGAGATGTAAGCGTTTTCATACATTTCAGTGTGGATGCGCAACTTTTGGAAAACGTTTGAAAATGATAATGTGGACGCGGAGCGTTTTTAGACGTAAACTCCGTTTTCAAATATATCCGGATTAGTGTGGACATTTCCTTGGTGATTGCCAAGTACCACCTTGTCAACCAATTATAATCCTTCCCTTAATGGATCCAGGTCAGGTCTTAATGATCTGTCTCAAATCAGAGTCTCTACTGAGTAAGTAATATCTCAGGCTGTTGAAGGACCACCTGATTCGCTTCTCTTGTCAAAAGGGCCAATACGAAAACAGCCCTGTTAAATGTGATCTGAGGCATTTGCATGAATCTGTTGTACTAAATGACCTGCTCAGAGATGATGTAAATGTCCTTGTGATGTAAATTATATGACCATTTCTGAAGTGTATATTGATATGATGCTGTAAATGTATTTTTTGTAGACGAATGCTGTGTTTAAGCGGAGCCTTTGCTTTATAAGCATGGCTCTTGTCTACAGCTGGGGTTGGGAGTTCAATGGAGACATAGTGTCATGCAAGTGTATTTTTACACTTGCATGACAATTTAGTGTAGTGTATTTTTCCTTCTTAAATTTAGAAGGAACAATATATTCTCCCCTCTAAGAAACAAGGTCTCCTGCTGATCCAGTAAGACAAGTCACCCAGTACCGAGAACTCATGCTGAGCTACAATAATGAAGAACTCTTGAGTACTGGGTGTCTGTTTCTGTCAGGGCCAGGAGGGAAACATGCTTTGGCAGCTGGAAAGTCAGTCACCCAATCACTGAGCCATAGGAGAGGTTGTGAACCCAGGCAAAAACAAGATGTGGTCAAAAATTGGAAAGAAAATCTCAAAATACAAATGATCCTCAAGGCAAATTGGCACAACTAAACACAGAGCCAAGAACCTAAGAACCAGGGCAAATTAATCCAAGGGAATGTGGGGTACATACAGGTGGCAGCAAACACACTTATGGAAAACAGAGGAAATACACGGGGACAATATCCAAAAAAAATTGTATATTTGCAGTGACCCTAACATATCTACACATGACCTATAACATATCCATATCTACCAGTGTCTGGTATGGTAGCTTAAAAAAAGCACGCTTATCTACCATAATGAGCTGAAAAGATCTCAGAATGCACAACACACCAAACCTTGAGGCAGATGGGCTACAAGTGCAGAAAACCACACCAGGTTCCACTCATGTTTGTCCTGTTTTTCCCCACTGACTAATCCCAGTTGATGAATGCGTTGCCATCCTATATAGGCTGCATTACCATGTATTCCCACTCATTCATTCATTCATTCATTCATCTTCTACCGCTTATCCGAACTACCTCGGGTCACGGGGAGCCTGTGCCTATCTCAGGCGTCATCGGGCATCAAGGCAGGATACACCCTGGACGGAGTGTATTCCCACTCAGTGTATTTGAAATAATGACCAGCGACTGAAGATGACTGAATGAATAAATGAAGATTTAATTATCGCTTGAATTTATTTTTTGTGAATTATTAACATTAAATTAAACTGTGAATGCTCAAATCTTGTGCTCTAACACACTTATCGTATCATATAAAGGATTGCCACACTGGTCTGCTTTGGTCCTATAGAGCTGAAGGACAACAGATAGAATATGCAATGAGTTGAAGGGATGGTAATGTAATAGGATAAAATGCTTAGAACTTAATCCTGAGCTGGAGAATAAGATTAACCATTTTGACAGACAGGGAGGAAAAGTGCCTTAGTGGATTAGACAAGGCTGGACATACAGATTTCATTAGCATTAACTAATGGTACATCCATGAGTCTCCATACATACAGAATAGCATGTTTTTTTAATCTATTGCAGACGAATGGCTCAAACATATATGCAATAAATGAGCAAGGAATCCAAAAGCATAGAATTATTAATCAATAGCTATATCTATAGCTAGCAAAGAGGAGCTATGGCTTTTTCTACTCATAACTAGATGAATAAGATATTACAGAATATATTACATTAAACGAGAAGAGACAATCAGTTAAATAAAATTTTATTTATGTAGCGATTTTAACAACGAGTATTGTGTCAAAGCAGATTTCTACATTTTAAATTTACACCATCATTTGTCCACTCTAAAAACACCACATGAAAGAAAAAGATCCATGAAAATTACTGGGATATGAAGGAGTGTCTTGTGCTTCTACTGTTTATTTCAAAGAATGATAAACCTGTAGAATGTAGGTGATGAGTAAAACCTGTGAAAAGCCCTTCAGAAAGCCTTCTGCCTTTAATAGGAAGACATCACTATGTAATAACACAACCTCCTTTTTCCTTAAATGGGTTCTTGTCTTCAGGAACCCCTTTGATTAAAGGGTCGTCTGCAGACTGGGACTCAATAAAGGAGATAATCTCAGGGGCAGTTGTTGAAATCTGTAACGAAGAATTGAATAAATAGGTGATTTTGTACTCACTTGTACTCTAATATAATGTGTGAGTAATTATTTTTCTGTGAAAATGAAGACATCTAACAGCGAGTATATTATAAAACAGGGGCATCTTGACTCATTACATTTAGTCATTACATTTACATCACATTTACAATTTGTTTAGTGACCAATAACACATCCGATAATAACTACTTTTAACTTTTAGCTTGCTATTAAAGAATTACACATTTTGTCAGTAGCTGAAACTATGGTCCAGAGACTAGCTCTTATACAGATCAAGACGACCCCTGTGATGCCTGGCTAATACGCTGAGATAACTCACTGCAATCCGAGTGTTGTTTACTTCTTTCTGCAGCTGCTCCAGCTCCATTTTCATGATGTCCTTATCGGACATGTCCCGAGCCATCTCGGCTATTAAAACAAATGACTACAGACTCAATGGAAGACTTGCTCAAGCAAATACAAATAATAATGTAGTATGTAGAAAAAACATGGATATAAATCTATAATGGATAAAAAAAATTGACATTGATCAGTTTGTAAGCAGGAATATTACTCTCCTGAGACCCGTATGTTACTGTTGTGTACATTACAATTTCTACTGACTGTTTCTCTTAAGTCATAGTTGATAACTATAAATTTAATCAATGTTTTCAAGGAAGCAGTTTGGCAAAAAAATTATACCTAACATATCCTCATATAAGGTTGGTACATTAAATATATACAGACATTGAAGTTTTGAGAAAATGTTATGTCCTCATATGAGGACATTCGGGTCTCAAGAGGTTAACAATTCTAAATATCCTACTCGTATTTTTTCCTCAGTGAAAGCAATCAGTTTATAGTCAAAACACTACATAGTCTTCTACATCCTCATGCTTGCATCCATTCATCCAAGTCACTGCACTTCCTCTTACCTTTTAAATGGTGAAAAGAAATCTCTAACTGTCTTTTAGGAGAACATCTGCACTTCTCCACATCTCACTCGGTGGACTGAGCTCTTTTTTCCTGTCCCCTTGTTTTCTTAAGACACACACCTGGTGTTTTTTTTTTTTAGTTTTTAGCTTGAGCCTGGTGGCCATTGATGTCATCAATCCCCGTTGATCTCATTATCACAAATCAGAGGAAGTCAGATGGCCTCTAAAGCTCAGTGAGGCAAGCAGGGAAGTCTGAAGGTGGAACTGATTGTTGCAACCACAAAAAAGCTGACAAATACATCAAGAAATCTCAAAACATTATTTCTGCAGTCATTTAACAATGCATTTCAACTAGGTTAAGACTGGTAATATATGTTTTTTTTTTTTTTTGTTTTTGTTTTTATAAATAACTTATAATCAAAGCGTAGACCTGATAAGTTGATGGATATATGTCAAAAAGGCCATCAGTGGATTTCTGGGATTTGAGCCCTAAGATTTAAAGTCAATATCACAATGTGTGATATCACAATGTATCGCAATGCGTATTGAATGATAAAATACATCTGATAAAAAGTGCTATTCTTCTCTCTGAGCAGGAAAAGAAAGTGATCTACTAAAACCAAAGTCTAAGTGTCACAAGGAAAAGACAGTGGCAAGCACAAACAAATCCAAATCCAAATCCAAAGGCCTGGAATGTCAGATGTGTAAGCAGGAATGAATGAATGCTACTTTACAAATTCCTAGTATTTTGAGAGTGCTTAAATGTGTGTGGTGGTGGTGGTGGTAGTCAGCCATACAAAGTGGGAATTGTAGTCCATGGCAGGCATGTTTGTAGGTGGAGGTGCATTCTGGGAAATGGAGTATGATACCAATTCTGAACCAACACAACGTATCTGTATGTCAAGGTATCTGTAATCACTGACAGCTAAAGCCCCAGACTTTCAAAGACATGCAGAGGTACCTTGGGTTCACTCGGAGATTCATTTTGATTGCTCACCCTGACTACTCTTCTCAAGAAGGAAATTAGGTGATTTGCCTGCAGCTAAATATAATTTATTATTAATTTAATCATGGCACCCATCCTCAGACATCCCAACCCATTGTGACCATTTGTGACAGAAGTGGAAGCACCAGAAACTGGCACGATAAAAACCTACAACCTGCACCCCAGTGCCTTATTTCTTCAGAAATTCAGCAGACCGAAACTATAATATCGAGAACTGGTAGCTACCTCCAGTAAAACTGTTTTTTGAAAAGTGGTGGCACTGGCTGGTGGGGTCTACTCACCCTTTCATTATACTCACGGACCACAAGAATCTTGAGAATCTCAGATGTCAATACGTCTGAATCCTTGTCAAGGTCCGATGGTCATTGTTTTTTGCTCAGTTCCAGTTACCTTCCCGGTTCCAAGAACATTAAGCTAATGCACTGGGAATAGACTGCGATGGGAATTATTGGTGGCCCAATATGCTTGCAAATGTACAGCGATGTGCCAAAGCTTCCATAAAACTTTCCATTTGGGAAGCTACTTCCCCTGCCCAAGCCACAAAGACCCTTGTCCCACATCGCAATGACTTCTGAAATATCAGGGCCACACAATTATCCAGGTCATCAAAAAATTCTATATGTGTTCAAATATTTCAGGATTCCAGAGGACATTGTGCATGACCAGGACACTGAGTTAAACTCTCGAGTTTGGTCTAGCTTTATGAGCAAACTAGGAGTGACCAGAAATGGGGTTAACCTCTGGTTACCACCTGCAGACTAACAAACAGATCCAATAAGGAAATTAGCCATCTTTTTAGAATAATTTTTTTAATTAACTAAGCAGAATGGGCCCAATTCTTAGAAATATACTGTCACACATAGCAACCCAGCTAACATGCTTTCATTTTATGCTTGAAAACCAGCCTCCTCTCTTTTGTAACACTCAGGATGTATTTAATATGGTAAAAGCATTTCAAGTCACTCCATAACTGAAGATAGTCACCAAATACATTTCCCTATGAACCTGAACCCTTGAAACATTCCCCTGAAACTTCCCTTTGTTTGTGTTTAGCTCCTTTTTTGAGCCATGGCTAAGCCAGGTGGTGATATTCGACTTACCTTTAAGCCGTTTTCTTCGGATCTAGGTTAGGCTCATTTGTAGGAGGATTAATGATGGATATCCGGCAACAATGACCTCAGAGTGGTGGAACTAACTCACTTGAACTGGGTAGAAAAATAAAAAAATCTGAATCAAAATCAGTAAAAATCAACCATAGAAAATTATTTATGTGCACTGTCATGTTAAAGGGTTTTGTGGACTTCACTGAGTGGCATGTTACTGGGAGTTTAATGCTTTGAGAACAGATCTATATAGGAGAAGTCAGGGAAAGAGACATTTCGAAGAAAGGTACATAGATGAGTAAGTGCACGCTACCTGGATTAGGGTTACAAGATCACAATTGTGCATCCAGGCTTATGGGTGAGTATGTGGTGACCTGGCCAACTTCCTGTAAAGGAGGACATGGCACCATTTTATACACTCACTACCTGCAAGCGGTCATGTGCAATGCCACTTAACATTTTTGTGCCGTTATCTAGGACATTTTCTCTGGATAAAATCTTCTGGTTGATGAGAATGATTATGGGAATTCCTGCTCAAACAAACAGTATTGAAATGCAAGGCAATTAGAGCTGATGAATTTGGAGCTTACTTTTATCCAAAGCAACTTGCAACTAAGCCAATGGGGATTATGGGCCTTGCTGAAGGGCAAGTAGTCGAGTAGTCCTAACCACCAATGGTTAATCTGTAGCACAGGGGCGTCACGGACTGTCAGAAAGCTTTGATCTGATTAGAGAAGTGTGCAGGACATTTTTTTGTTTTTCCTCTCAATCATTGCCAAGCATGTTTCTATGGACTTTGCTGTGTGCACAGGACATGGACATGCTGGAATAAGTTTGTGCCGCTTAGCTCACGTGAAGAAAAATTGCAATGACACACTATACAGTTGTGTGCTTGTATCTTTTTGGGGCAACAGTTTCGGGAAGGAAACCTCGTGTGATAATCAAGTGCCTACATACAACTGACTATATAAAGTAATTAATATTAATATTTGTCTGAAAAAGATTAGGGTTTATTGATCAACAAAAGTGACGAGATCAGAAAATAAATTATCCCGATTAGGCCAAGGGTTGTTTTAATGACCCAGTCATTCACCTAGTCATTAAAATTCAGAAATTTGAATATTTTTACAAATCAGAATTTCTAGGAAAAAAAACAAAACAAAAAAAATTAATAACATAAAAAAATACATTTCTTTATTTTTTTCTTAAACACTGGTAAATATTTTGCATTAAATTAATAAGAAATCTGCTTTAAACAGGCACAGACTTGGACTTTATTAAATATTCTGTAAACTGTAAACAGTAGTTCACTTCACAAATCTAGGGCGATTCAAGTCCTAAAGTCCTAAAGATTATTTCTGTCTTTTTGTTTGTTTGTTTGTTTGTTTGATTTTGTAAATGCAAAATGCGACAATATTCGTGAGTTTAATTCACTTAAACAAAACATGAAGTCACACTAGTTGGCAGCAAAGAGCCTCAATCGCCTCACTGCGCATGCGTCGGTCAGGAGAAGACGAGATCACTTCCGCCCTCAGTAATCATGGCGGCTCCGAGTAGAAAACAAGTGCTGAGGTTTATCTCTCAGTCCGGAGCATTTATTTTGACTCGGTTCGGTTTCTGGAACTGCTTCAGCATGCTTATGCTTTTTGCCGAGCGGGCCGATGTACAAAGGTATAAACATATTTATATATTTGTTCATAAGTTACAGAAATCTCAGAACAGATTAAGGTAAGGGAAGCTAACGCTAGCCTGTTAGCATGAGTATATACAGCGTGCTGGGGTTTCAGTTTGACTTAAAAGCTGTACAAACCCGAATGTTTTCAGCGGTTATATATATTTATTGGCTCGGTCTCAAACGGCGCTCTGGTCAACACTTTGGCGCACTAAGTAGGGTGCAGCCGCCTGTGTAGACAGTAAAGGAGCGGATTGGTGTAGAACCAAATAAATGGCACGTCACTTCCGGGATCTGCTTCCACATCTGGATACAGGCTAACCCAATGCCATGCGTTAGTCTTTAATCATCAAATCCTCAAACCTATTTAATCCTCAAACCTTTCATTCATTTACATTTACAGCATTTAGCAGACACCTTTATCCAGAGTGACTTACATTTTTATTTTAGTTTATACACCTGAGGGCAATTGAGGGTTAGGGGCCTTGCTCAGGGGCCTAGCAGTGGCAACTTGGTGGACTTGGGATTCGAACTCATGACCTTCCGATCAGTAGTCGAACACCTTAACCTTAACACGTTATGGAAATGATCATTGTGGACAATCTTAAGCTTTACATGGCTATAAGATCAAAGGAAAGATAATTACAAATAAGGATTGCAGCTTGTTAGGTTTACCGAAAAAAAGGACCTTTCTTGGATTTGCTGACGATTGCCATTCAATTCATTCATTCATTCATCTTATACCGCTTATCCGAACTACCTCGGGTCACGGGGAGCCTGTGCCTATCTCAGGCGTCATTGGGCATCAAGGCAGGATACACCCTGGACAGAGTGCCAACTCATCGCAGGGCACACACACACTCTCATTCACTCACGCAATCACACACTACGGACAATTTTCCAGAGATGCCAATCAACCTACCATGCATGTCTTTGGACCGGGGGAGGAAACCGGAGTACACGGAGGAAACCCCCAAGGCACGGGGAGAACATACAAACTCCACACATACAAGGTGGAGGCGGGAATCGAACCCCGACCCTGGAGGTGTGAGGAGAACGTGCTAACCACTAAGCCACCGTGCCCCCCCCTCAATTCAATTCAATTCAATTCAATTCAATTCAATTCAAGTTTATTTGTATAGCGCTTTTTACAATGGACTTTGTCTCAAAGCAGCTTTACAGAACATAAACATAGAACAGACGATAAACATAAGGAGTAATATAAAGAATTAATATAATAAAAATTCAAAATATATATAGTTCACAGTATGTATGTATGTATGTATATGTATTTATTCCCAATGAGCAAGTCTGAGGTGACTCAGGCAGCAGTGGCAAGGAAAAACTCCCTTAATTGGTAAAGGAAGAAACCTTGAGAGGAACCAGACTCAAAGGGGAACCCATCCTCATGTGAGTGACACTGGAGGGTGTGATTACAAATATACAGTCAGACAAGTGCTGTATTGGTGTAAGGATCACATGGAGTTCAGATCTCCTCTTAGTATCACAGAGTCCAACTGGAGCTAGTAGATCTGTAGATGTCTCAGGATTCTCACAGAGTCGGCCTCATCTCAGCGGAGGTCCAAAATCTTCATGGCACGGAAGACGATCGGAGCTGGTACAATGTCTGGGTGTCTCGGCATGGGTAGAAAAAGAGAAGAGCAGTGCAGAGGGATTAACATATCTGCTGTTCATAAAAATGTGCAAGTCTAGTGTAATAGTGCAAAATATAATGGGATGTATTATGTGTACGCCTGACTAAAGAGATGAGTTTTTAATCTGCATTTAAACTGGGAAAGTGTGTCTGAGCTCCGAACACTATCAGGAAGACTATTCCAGAGTTTGGGAGCTAAATAAGAAAACGCTCTACCGCCTTTAGTAGACTTAGATATTCTGGGAACTACCAGGAGTCCTGAGTTTTGTGATCTCAGAGAGCGTGAAGGATTGTAACGTGTTAGAAGACTAGTTAGATACGTGGGCGCTAAACCGTTAAGAGCCTTGTATGTTAGTAGCAGCAGTTTGTAGTCAATTCTAAACTTAACAGGTAGCCAGTGTAGAGATGATAAAATTGGGGTTATATGGTCATACTTTCTTGTCCTAGTGAGAACTCTGGCAGCTGCATTTTGGACTAACTGTAGCCTAATTATTAAAGATGCAGGACAGCCACCTAGTATTGCATTACAATAGTCCAGTCTAGAGGTCATGAAAGCATGAACTAGCTTCTCAGCATCAGATACAGACAGGATGTTTCTCAGCTTGGCAATATTTCTAAGGTGAAAGAAGGCTGTTTTTGTGGTATGAGCGACATGATTTTCAAAGGACAAGTTGCTGTCTAATATAACACCCAGGTCTTTCACTAGAAACAACCTAGAAACTACTAGAAACAGTGCATCTCTCTAATTGGAAGTTAAATTGTGAGAGTTTCTGTGTACTGGTTTACAGAAAATTACAGCTCATCCAGTCTTTTATCTCTCTAAGGCACTGAGTTAATTTGGACAATTTAGTTATTTCATCTGGTTTTGATGAGATATATAACTGTGTCGTCAGCATAGCAATGGAAACTAACCCCATGTCTTCTAATGATGTTCCCTAATGGAAGCATGTATATCGAGAATGTATACCATTGATTGCTTTATTGATAAATTAAATGTTTACTGGTATCTGTCATATTTAATGTTTGGGGAACATCTGCAGTACAGCTTAGTTTCCGTTATCGCTTCCGTTATAGTAGCTATAAATGGCCGTTTGCTCGGCAACTTCTCTTCTTCACGCAGACGCAGCATGTTATTGAGAAACCAGAAAGCGTAAACACGTTCATCCTGAGACATTCCCGTGTCGGAAAGTTTCAGAAACTTTGTATAACGTTGCATATCTTCCGTCAGTGCTGATGTTAACAGAAAATAGAGCTGTGGTGTAAATGTTTTTCAGGAAGCCGGATATCCAGGTGCCGTACTTGTACTTTGACATGGCAGCAGCAGTGTTGTGTTCCAGTTTCATGTCTTTCGGGGTGAAGAGGAGATGGTTTGCGCTCTGTGCTGCATTACAGTTGGCATTCAGCACGTACGCATCCTACATCGGTGGGCACGTCCTTTATGGAGACTGGTTAAAAGTATGTATGAAGTCAGGGGACAATATCAACACATGGGGCATCAACTAATTAAAGTTTTATCAGATGTTAAAACTGGTTGTTTAATTTCACGTTCCTCAGGTGAGGATGTACTCGAGGATCATGGCTGTTATTGGAGCTTTCCTAGTGCTGGCCAGTGGCGCAGGGGAAGTGTACAGGCAGAAACCACGTACACGCTCGCTACAGTCCACCGGCCAAGTCTTCTTAGGAATCTACTTAATCTGCATGGTAAGCTTTTTTCCTTCTACGAAATCCACCCATTTCTGTATAATGTTCTCTTAATAGCATCGACAGCATCTTGTATGCTTACAAAAAAGGGTTCTTTTGGGGTTCTCAGCTCACAGAAAAGGGTTTTGGAGATCTATAAATAGTTTTTATAGACAAACGTTGTAGCAGGGATGACAAATCATCAAAAAGTTCTAATGGCATTAAATTAACAATCAATCAGTTTGTATTAAATATGAAAACTCAAGTTTTTTGGTATGATGACGTGTAGTCCATCAAAAAGTTTCCATGTGCCACCTGATGTCAGGTTTTTATTTATTTATCAATCACTCTTATCATCATTCACTAGGTTTACTCCCTCCAGCACAGTCAGGAGGACAGATTGGCGTACTTGGACCACATCCCCGGTGGTGAGATCACCGTTCAGCTCCTGATCATTCTTTTTGGTGTGCTCGCTCTCTCCTTCCTCTCAGGGTACTACGTGAGTTTAGCCTCTCAGATATTAGCCGTGCTCCTCCCATTGATCATTCTGTTTGTTGACGGAAATATCGGCTACTGGCACAACACACGCCGCGTGGAGTTCTGGAACCAAATGAAGCTGATCGGACACAACGTGGCCATCTTCGGAGCTGTGCTTATACTCGGTACAGATGGCTAAACACACGAGGAGAGAACATTAGCTTAGCACAAACAGTGGACTATAGCTACACCCAACTACATAAAACTGCACTGAACAGTTGCTCCAAATGATGTGCTAAATGTCAAATTAGTGGGGCAGCTCTTGAGTTCTACAGCATCCAAACCAATGAGATAACTTATGAGGCTGAACCACAGAGATGGCTTTGCATCTGCCATTATTCAGTTTGAACTTGGATACGGACATCCTGTTTTCAAATACTGTATTCAAATCATATTTGTCACCTGTATCTCAGGGTTGAATAGAAAGTCTTGTCCTTATTATAGTTACTGGCAGGTAATTGATTTATGAATCAAGTTAAACAATACAGATTCACTTTGCTACATTTTTTGCCACCTAATTTTAGAGAAAAGTCTGGTTTGAAACCGGCGATTGAACCTTAAGAGTCTGTTTACATTTCATTTCAGCTTTTTTTTTTTTTTTAGAAATATTGCAACATACGGTCTTCAAGAAGTCTTAAATGTTTGTTTAAGTCCAGTCTGTTTAAAAGGCTGTTTTGCCCTTTCTAATGCTGTATAGTATGTTTTTTTGTCAGCTTTCTGAAGCAATCCCAACACTGCTCCATTCCTGGCAGCTCATAGCACTACATTCTTTCAAAATGAAATATTGATGTCATCCTTAATTAAATTAAAGTTTTCTATTTGAAATGTTTCTTGTGCTTTTATTGTTGCCATCCTACTTACCCCAACCATTCTCCCCGGTCCTACCTCTACCTACCTTGGTCATGGTCACAGTGGATCTGGAGCCCATGACCCTGTCACCAGTTCACCACGGTTCAACTTTTTTTTTGGACAACTTTTGATGGATACTGTATGATTGATGCATACAATTGCTGCAGTTCTGGAGATGCTCTGAACCAGTCATCTATCAAACTTGCTCATTTTTCCTGTTTCTAACATCAACTTTGAAGACAAAATGTCTACTTGCTGCCTAATATATTCCATCCAATAACAGGTGCCGTGATGATGAGATCAGTGTTAATCACTTCACCGGTCAGTGGTCATAACGTTATGCCTGATCGTTGTATATTCACTGACCTCAGAGCAGATATCATCATTCCAATCACCTGTCCAGAATAAAGAAATATTTTTGGCTTGCATTTTGGCAGTAGAATGATATAGCTTCTTCGGCCGTTATAACTTATATGAAATGCTTTTCTGCTCACAGCGGTTATAGAGTTGATGTGGTCATTGAGTTAACACCTCCTTCCTCAGCTCTATGAAATAAGACAAAAATATAAGTAACTGGATAAGGGTGTCTGTCAAATGCTGTAAATATCTACAGATTTAGATTCTTGGCTGATGAGATTAAATTCCTCTCCAATATGCCCCACTAGAGCACTTTGAAGACATTGATACCCCAGTAACCTTATTAAGTTATTAAACAATATACAATCTTACATGATGGTGTGAGGCTTTCTGTAAGAAGAGGTTTACTAGACATTTACAGAATGAGTCGTTAATGTCAGTGCTTAATTACAGAGATAAAGCCTTTTCTTTCTCCGCCACAGGAAAGTCTTCAGGAAGAAAGATACATTGAGGTTTCTTGGTATTATGAAAAGAGAGTGAAGGAATGGCTGTTTAAAGCCCCAATAATAGACCTTCTGTCTACTCTGAATACCCAACAGTACTCTCAGTCACATTGGGTCACAACACAACCCCCACCTGTCAGATTAGCACTTCAGTGAGCGACTCATTCCTTACATGTTATTCCAACACCTGTTATTATTATGTGTTATACTCAAACCCTTGCATATCGCCCTAAAGACATCTTTCACATGGTATACTTTTACGTCTGACTTACAACTGTAAGGTTTCCAAGGTACCTTGGAGTGTAAAGGCGTCTTATAAAACAACGTCCTATTAAAATGATCCTGTTGAGGACTTCTCCAAATACTTCTCTGAACATCAGACTTGATCATTGATGACATGAACTGGGAACTCAAGTCCCTGCCGTGGATTTCTCATCTGGAAAGTGTGAGAGTGCAGTTCAGGGCAGTGGTGAATCAAGTGGTTAAGGTGCTGGGTTGTTGATCACAGGGTCTTGGTTTAATCCCCAGCACTTCCAAGTTGCCAATGTTGGGCAATTAAGAGAGGTTCTTCACCCTCCCTACTCCAGGGGTGCTGCATCATAGCTGCCCCTGAAGTCCTCAGTTGTTGTGTGTGAAGAAAGGAATTCCACTGTGCTGTATATGTGGCAATAAGAAAGGCGTTCAAGGTCACCACAGTGACTCATCCTATCGACACATTTTGATTTGGCACAGGTTTTATGCCGGATACCACAACCCTCCTAATTTATCCTGGCTTGGGACTGGCACTGAAAGTTAACCCCTCATTGGCTGGATTGGTTCCCTGCTCTGGGAATCAACCCCAGGCAGGAGTGGTGTGAGCATAAAGATCCTTAGCTGCCATTAAACAAACCGGTATTCTCATAAATGTTAATCAAACCGTACAAAGTGCACATTGATGTGACAGGTAACTGAACAAGCCAGGGAACTAATTTTTAAGTCGCTCGAGAGACTTGATCTTATAACAGAATTATGTTCATGTAGGATCGTTCTGGTCAGACAACAATCTAATCTAGTGTAAAAATATGAAATAAAACAAATGATGTTAGCATGTTAATTACAATCCCAGTGCGTGAAACAGCAGACCACTGAGGCACTCGTAAGGAATCCTAATCAATGTCTGCATTCATTTAACTGTAACATTAAAGGTGGGGTGCACAAAGTTTGAGAACTGCTTCAGAAAACTGAGTCGGGCCGACAAACAAAACAAACGTGTAGCCAATGAGCAGAAAGGGGCGTCTTGTCAATATGCGGCAGAGAGTGTGTTCAGTGCGCATGTCTGACATTAGCAGAAAGCGATTGAAACATTGACATGGCGGATAAAAACGAAAAGCGGAAAAAGGCTTACAATAATGCAAGAATTAGGACCCGTGTATAGGATCAGCTTTCCAGCGCTGGAGAGAACTGAACATCTTACGCGTGAAACAGAGCTAAACCTTTCAATGTACAACACACAGTACTACAAAAACACATTTGTATTACCATAGTATTACTCATTGAGATTATTTATTGATAAAAATATCCCCTCGGCCAGCTGCCCCAGCATGTTCCGCCATAATAGTTGTCTGGGTTACGTATGTATGTGTGGGGTGGAGCTATCAAAACAGGGGTGACACCCATTTGGATTAGGGGCGTGTTTGTTTTGGTGATTTCAAATGTCAACATTGGCTTTCAAACATCATGCACCCCACCTTTAATTGTAAATTATACCATCACATATAATGCATATATTCTGTTTAGCTACACTAATATCCTATGATAGCTTCAGGTGTTTAGTAAACATTAATTACCATAAAACATTTTTTCAATGGTTTATGCAGTCAGTAGATCTCAGCAGTAGGAGTGGTGTAAAGCCTGTGTGTTTCATGTTGGTTGCTCAGCACACAACAGAGTGAGGATATGAATCTCTAGAACCTTCTCAGGCTTCATTTCTGTTCTTTGAGGTGATTTGTTTAATGATAATAAAAAAATTTCAGAAGTTAAAAAGTACAGCGTTACAGTCAGAATTTTTGTTACTTTTATTTTAGAAAATGTCCTTTTTAAACTGTGGCATTTCAAGTCACATCTTGTTTTAAAATGCAGAAAAAACAGACACGTGTAGAACATGAAGACAGAAAAAGGGAAAACTGGGACAGGGAATGAAAGCTAACGCTTCTCTGACTGCTTGGGTTTTTTTCTTTCTTTTTTTTTGCGAAAATGGAATTGAAGATAAAGGGGGATGAAAATGAAAGGAGGGAAGGAGGAAGAGGAGGGCACAGAGATAGAGGGACAGAGATGCTGAGAGTTAGTTAGGAAAACTATGGGGTGCTTAATAGTTGATATTTTAAATTATCTTTATAAAGATTAATTTAGAATCAAGTCTTTCCATCCTCACTTTTTCATCTGATTTTTTTTTCTCCAAGATTTTTTTTAATTTTATTTGATCTGGTAGACCCGGGGGGCCCATGGTGACCGCCCCCCCACCCTCTGACTGACACTGAATGGGGGGAGGAGGAGATGAGAGACACACAGAGAGAGACAGAGACAGAGACAGAGAGAGAGAGAGAGAGAGAGAGAGAGAGAGAGAGAGAGAGAAGTGCCGTTCTCGCTCAGCTTTCGGGGTGCTGATGCCCACCGTGCCCTCTCTGGCCAATCCGTGCACATCCCATCACCTCAGGATGATAACGACGACTCCTTCTGTGTTTGCTGTGCTTGTGTACGTTGCATCGACTTCTGCGTTTCCACGTCTCTAAAATGTTTCTCGACCTGCGGCAGACAGAGATGACGATGTCAAAACCAAAATCTGCACCGGTCAGATGATCAAAAGCAAGAGCCACTTTATTTCTTTATGCAAGAAAATGACAGGAGTGAAGGAGAGAAAAAAAAAGAAACACATTTTAAAAAGCTGATTAAGGAATAACAGATTTTAATAGCAAAAATGGATAGCATACGTTCTAAAAAACGAATTGGATAAGACATGTGTCAAGCCACTAGACAAGAAAACCTTATCTGAAAACTATTTTTGTGCCTTTCCTGACTACATACGGAGTCTGACACCAGTTTAATGTTTGCCACACTGTGTTTTTTTTGTGTCACTTCTTGTCACATGTTGATAGAAAAGGGCATGCTGGATTTCTGGCCTACAACCTTAAATGGTTGGAATCATTTTTGCATGACGAATATTGTAGAGCTGAAAAACATGACCTGAAAATACCTACACTGTAGTAGAATGTGGAGAGATGTGTCCGTGTGTCATTGTGGACTAGGTGCATGCTACAGTTTTGGTCGTCGTTATTTTATGTACACAGAGTGTTTGACTAAAATCCACAATTTTTCCATGCCCCGAGTTACCTTCCTAGGGGAAAATGTTTTGTTTTTATAGGAAATTATTCTATAATGTAGCCCTAAGCGATGCGGGCTGGTTTATACTGGCTGTAAGGCATGTAATACTGCTCTCATGCTCATGCGTATCTTGCGTATATTCAGACGCTTTGCTAAATGGTCTTCTGTCCGTCAGGTTTCCGAGTGGAACTGTAAATCTTTTTAAATCTTTTTATCACTTCCACATGTGTATGGACCAATGTAGTGGATCACATGCAAAAGACTTGATGCAAACACAAAGATACAATAAATAGCTTCATATAGAATTATACTGTTAGATAGGAAGAAAGAGAAACTTACAATTTTGCGTATATGACTTAAAGCACTTCCCTCTTTGCCTTTGCAGTTTTCCACCTGATACGGTGGCGAGATGACGACGTCGTCCATCACAATAATGTTCTTCTCCTGCCATTTGCAGTCTTTAATGCTGGAAGAGGGAAAGAGGTTTAGACAAAGAGTTACTATTTGTAAATAACCCACAGAGAATTAAACGGCCATTGTGTAAATAACTAGACAACTCTAAGATAAGAAAATAAGAAAAGCAGTCCGTGATCTTACTACTGGTCGCTTATTGTTGAGCTTTACATTATAAACGCTACAAACCCCAACAAACATCTATAAAACCTGCATTTTAAGCTCATTTATTCAACACACCTTTCGAGTGACAAACAATCCAAGCCGAGTGCGGCTTAAAGTGAATAAATTATAACTATATGCATTTTTTAATACGCGTCCTTCTTTATAAACCATTTATACCAATCCTAAACCAAGACAATAATTCGATAGTGTTATCAAAGTAAGAAATAAATATAGGAGGAGATGTAATATATAGGAGGAGTCTCGAGTGTCTGGGCTTTCTAAAAGTCAGTACGTTTTCTGCTACAGGAAAGTCCTCAGGACAAACAAGTCTGTTGTCAAAATCTATTCAATTTAGTTGTTTAGAGCTTTTAACAATGGACATTTTCGCAAGGCAGCTTTACAGGAGCATAGAAACAGAATATAAAAATTGTAAAGTTTAAAATGAAGTTACTATTTATCTCGAACATTTATCCCCAATGTGGTGACTGTGGTGAGGACAAACTCCCTCAGATGATGAGGAAGAAACCTTGAGAGGAACCAGACTCAGAAGGGAACCTCATCCTTATTTAGGTGGCACTGTACAGGAAATAGTGATAAGTAAATGTAAATAAGGTCCTTTCTACAACAGTATTGTCCAGTGGAAATGTGGAACCAAGAGCTTCTGAGGAATTAACAGGTCAGAGTCAATTCTGAGATCGTTACAGACTTAACACTAATTAATTCCTGCTGAAGTCTTCAGATGTTCACTGATTAAGACCTGAGCACAAAGTTGACCAAGACAACAGTAGTTCACAGATGGCGTGATGGTCTCCAAGTGGTTCTGTCTACAGAAATCATAATGGGTCACAAGCTGTCCATAGTCGGGTCTGTCCGTTTTCCAGACAGATACTACAGGAGGAAGCCAAGTGGATAAAAACTGATGTTTGTTTAATTAATAAAATTGTTTGGCCAATTGCTGTGGTAGAAAAGAAACAAAACAGTCTGGGGGAAGACGGGGGACGTAGTCAGTACTGTAGTGTTAACAGTTGCTTTGGCTGTGTCTACACAACATACCCTAAATGTATAAACATGCAAACGAAACAATCATTGAACTGGACACTAAAACCAAGCTGAAAACACACACCCACTACAGCGTTGTGTCACTCACACACCCAAAGCTGCAGGTAAGGCTGATGAGAAGGCTGAGTTGTCTTACGTTTTGTGTATAGTCTGGAATAGTTGCTGGCCCTCGACTGAAACCCCAGCGCTGATTGCATAGGCTTGGGACAACTTGTCTTCCTTTTCCGTCCTTGCTCGATTGGCAAGCTGTGGGAGAGAGAAATCAACAGACATCAGTCACGAAACACACACCAGACACGAACCTCACGTAAATGAGCTCCAGTATGATTCACAAAAGACAAGCAGTTCAAAAACTGTCATCAGTAAAGATGTTGTGTGTGTGTGTGTTTATACTTGTCCACAGTGTGCTCTTCTATTGCACAAGCATATTTTTAAATATCAAAACAAATATGAAGTAATTCAATAGTTATGTAATCATGTCATTATTTATGAAAAAAATTATATTTACAACAGGTTAAAGCTGCAAAAATTGTTACATTTCGGAGATTTACAGCAAACCTGTACAAAAGCAGAGTTAAACAGTCTAACAATAGTTAACAATAATTAAGATGCATCAGAAAATCCGTTCATTTACAACGAAGTGAAGTCAGTAAAGTCGTTTAGCTTAATCCATGCTAACTGCAATCTCTCACAATTTTAGCCATCGTCGACGTGTCAGTGTGCCGTCACGCCTGTGACAGTCTGCCTCTATCTGTCTGATCACACTTACGCAATTATCACCAACACATCTGTCAAGTGCTGTGAAATCTACATTTCATAGAGTAGAAATATGGATATGTTTTGAACTCTCCTATATTGAAACTGAAAATAAATAAATAAAAATAAAACTTCATGGAGGTCACAGCACTTACCTTGCTGACATTCAAAGACGCTAGAGGAGGCGGGGTCTCTGTGCGGTCGTTAATGGTTTCTACTTCTGAGACGTAGGCTAAGTTGATCAGGATGATGTCGCTGAGGTTGGGCTTGCCGCTGGAGGCAGCGCATTCTGTCAGGAGGGTTAAGGAAAACAAGTACAAGCAACTCAGAGAACATCCAAAAGTCCTAACGCTTCGGTTAGGAAAACTGTAGGCGACATATGGTTAATGTGGTGATTTTTGTGGCGAGGGCTAATGCTTTCAGACAAACTGAGAAAACTGTAAGCAAGGAAAAAACAGACAATTAAGAAAGGCACACAGACATCTGGAATATTGAGCATTACTGAGGGGACATGGAGATGAATATTATACCGGATTTGAACATAACCCTAAGAGACTCCACCGCCGACAAATCCATTTAGTCCAACTCTAAATTGGACATGACGGGGAAAGCTGTCTGTCTGCATGATAAATGTGCTCAGAGGCACATATCTGCAGAGCAACTGTATATATACACTGTAAGCTGAGAGGATCTTCTTGGGATATCTTCTAACATTTAGAACGGGAGGCGGAACCGAACCCCTGCGTACAGCTGGGTAACTTAAGGGGTTTGATCAAGGCTCTCGCACAGAGACTCAAGCAACTCATATCCCAGTCCTAGAGAAGGACATCAGTATTCCTGATCTTTAAGCGTGGCACAACCCAGTATCACTTGCTTGGTTTTATTCTGTTTTAAGGTTCGGGACCGTTTCAGAAGACGGCAAAGCGAAAATAATAAATAAAAATCCCTCTGACGCAACATAATACAACAAGACACAAAGCAAAAATACACGTCCTTCCCTCGCTCCCTGTCTAACCAAAAACAACAACAAACAGAATAAACAAAGCTGACGGCGAACAGGGTGTGTTAATATTTACAGGGAAGAATCTACAACAGAGCAGGGAAAAACACAAAGGGCTAGATCAACACAATCTCTAACAAGCAGTGGATTTATACATAGAGGCACGGCACCAAGGAAGTTAAGGTGATGAGGTTTAAATGCCCGTCAGATATATAGCCAATAGCACGGGGGAGGGTGTTGGGCATCGCATGTAATATGAGGATCATCCAATGCAGTGAAAGCGGGAACGTGACATAGTCGCGGAGGTGGTGCTGGAAACAATATGGAAACAGACACAAAAGCCACCCAAGCCACCAGCAACAGACAAAACATGGCATAAATCCAAGCACGCTAATGTGCTACGATCCTCCCTTAAAACTGAACGTTAGGTTCTTTCACCTTCACCACGTTCTCAGAACCTTTCTAATGCCAAATATCTAAATTTCTGCGGAACTAATAACCACCGATTAAGACGTTGGTTGTTGTTTGACGTACGATGTAAAAACAGTTGCGGATTGTGGTCTGTAAAAACAGTAATTGAATCAGAGCGTGAACCGATATGAACTTCAGTGTTGACGAGCAAGCAAAAGAACAAGGGCTTCCTTCTCAATAGTGCTATAGTTAAGCTGAGAACAGTTAAACTTACTTGAGAAGCTAACAGGATGAGCTACACCGTGAACGTCCTCCTGAATTAGGACAGCACCAGCACCACTAGCGTCTACTTCGGGTTTAGAGGGTGTCTTGAAATCAGATGCAGTGAGAACAGGAGCACTACATAAGAGCAATTATACAGACTTGAGTGTGGCTTTACAGCTAGAAGACCACACAGAAAAGAGTGAGTGTGATGATGTGTTGTAAGAGGCATCACACTGAGAACATCTGAGAAGTTCCTACAAAAACGCCTGTAATACCCAGCCATCCGCAGAAATCGCCTAAACTCAGGCTGACAGATGTGAAAACCCATTTAAAACTATATACTAACAAACATTGTGTTTGTACAGAATAAAAATAGAGGCTACGTCGCCGGATCCCGGGTCCATCAGGTTTCTGGTGAAACTGTAAAACGAGTATTTACTGATCATTAAAAACCAGAAGAGACAGTTTTGAGTAACAAAGTGAAACACGGTTGTATTTGGTACTCAATATCAGTCCAGAACAGTACACGATTCAAGACAATTCCATCAGGAGCCACACCTGAATCCACCAGGTTAATCAGCTGATCTTGTGGTTTTATGACAAAGGTGTGGCTTCTGCTTGGTTGGAATTAAAACCTGCACCAACTCCAAAACTTTCCGGATGAAACTGGACACCTGCTGTAATGTTAGAATGTTAGAAGGGTCATATTGTCTCATCTGATTTAAAAGACATTTGTAATACCCCTTTTCCACCAAAAAGTACCGGATGCTGGTTCAGAGCTAGCACTGGTGCTGGTTCAAAGTTGGTTCCACTGGCGAACCTTCTAAGAACCGGTTTGCCTTTCCATCGGCTAGAGAGCCGTCACAGAGCAGAGTCTGACGTCACTGTATATTTGTCATCTTTCTCAGCAACGTTAGCGCAGCAGCAGCAAACACAAACACATCAACAATGGCGGATGTTGCTTTATTGTTCTTGCTCATGTCTTTGTGAACCTACATTAGCATCCAAATGCAGCGAATCCAACGTGTACGTGCAGCTCCATGTAATTTATATAAACGGAGGTTGCAATCGAGAAAGTACATAATATTTTATCTTTAACACAGAAAAAGTTAGCCTTATCATGTAGCTACCTACTATCATGTGTGCTGATAATTGATCATATTGCGGTAAAGTAAAAGTGTATTAAACATTAGTATACTTAAGGTACATTATCAAATGTGCTAACAGTAGCCCCGCCCCCAGCCCCTGACACAAACGGTTCTTAAGTCTAGACCAGCAACGTTTTGGTGCTACTTAAGAACCACTTTTCCTGGTTGAGAGCCGGTGCTTTGGCTGTCGAAACTAGGCTCTGGCTCCGAACCAGCACTCAAACTGCCTCGGTGGAAAGGGGCGTCTCATCCACCAATAGTGATTTTTTTCTTATCCAGTGTCAGGGCCTGGTAGCCCCGCCCCTCTTCCACTACGTAAAGCAAAGCAGTACGTCAGGATAGTCAAAAACAACTAAAATAATAATTATAACTGTACGCAATTCTATCATGACTCCATTCGGAAAACATGCGACGCCCACCAAGCAGTCAGTCAAGTTCATGAATCCAGTGGACATTCTGTGCTAAAAACCCTTTATTAACGACATTACTGGTACATTACTACCTCTGAGCGTGTTTATAACTTTACCTCACACGGCTACCAAAAAGATAAGAATAAGCAAACACGACATTGATGTTCTGGACAAAAACAAAATCTATTTCTGTTTAAATGGTGCTACACTCTCCTTTGTTTTGATTTTTTCCCCTATTAAGAACGTCATTTTTCCTTACAGCAATTCGCTCTTACAGCTTATTACGATACCCTACTTTTCTTACAACGAGGATGTTATTAGTAGTGAGTGTTTCCTCTTCTCGTACAACATTTCTGGTTCAACTCTGCACTTGCTTGGGAATGTAGTAAAGTATCAAATGTACTCAGAGTTACAGCTGTAATTTATGTTGATGGCCTCGACCGCTAACTCATGTCTGGAGTCACACCTTATTTAATAATTTATTACAGTAAATAATTTCAGCTCATTAACTCACAGCGTGCTAAAGTTCCGTAGTCGACTACATGTCAAAGTAGTTAAATTCAAGTACAAGTAATAGAAAACCTGTTATTTTATTCAGGTACAATTTTTTGCCGCTAGGTTTTATCTATTCGACTCCTGAGCTAACTGAACCGCAGCTGATGTCGGTGGTCTGCAACAGACACCATGAGGCTTTCAAAGATCTAGTCTATCCTGAGTGACATTCAACTATGGTCACACACAGTTTAGCTTACTTTAACATGTTGACATTCTCCTGAGTTCACCAGAGCCTCGCAGCCTGTGGAAAGACCAAACGTACCGTCGCTTTGGCGGTTTCTTAAGATTCAAAGTTTTTAACCAAAGCTGAAGAGCGTCTGCGTGTTACGTTACGATAAGTGGAGATCACATGATGTCTCACGTCCACGTTCAGCCCTGATGCAACATGGTTTAGGACCCATATCTGCATACACAACACCAGTGCTTGCAAATCCATAACTATTCATACCAAATATGATAACGGTAAACTACAGCCTCGATAAATCACAACATAATGTAAGCAAGTCTGCGGAAATGTCCAGAAATTGGTAAACAAAACAATTCCAAATAACTCTACCAATATCTATCTATCTATCTATCTATCTATCTATCTATCTATCTATCTGCTGAAAAATATCCATTACAGGACTTGTTTCAGCGTGTTGTTGGTTCATATATAAATTTACCCAGAGAGATCGCAGCAGATTTTGCAATGATTTTCCTTTCGTTTTGACCACCGGTTTTTTTTGTTTGTTTTTTTTTAAATGGTCAACTAATGTTGAAACTGAAATTTTGGGGCTGGGTTAGAAACATTTTAAATCTCCAACACCACTAACAATGAATATGAATATATGAATATATATATATATATATATATATATATATATAAAAACACACCGCTGGTTTTAGTGTTATGTTAATTAAACCAAGACACTAAAGTTCTCAGTGAAGACCAGAGTGTTAGTGAGTTTCTTCTCAAATATCTAATGCAGACATTTCATTGATGACTCAGAAGCTACTTCACTTGCCAAGCCACATTTCATAAAAACACATATTAAAAAAGATCTACCCAAAGCCTGTGAGGAAGCCAGTTTTCACACAGCAGACCTTCAGATACCTGAACACCACAACCTTAAAGCCGCTGTGTCAAAGTGACGTCCAGCTCTTTAGTGTGCTAAGCTAACTAGCAAGCTTACAGTTTAAAAGTTCAAATCTGAATCAAGTCTCTTCGTTTCGACGTCCGAGAGAATCCACGTACGTATTTAACACTAAAGGATGTCAAAGACTGTGTTAGCGGATACAAACAGATGAACACTGCTAGCTCGAGAAACGGCTAACGTTTGCTAATCAACACGCACAATAATGCGCGCTAGCTGCTTTATAGCCCGGAGTAAACATCCCCCAGAAGGGTGATATATAAACACACACGTTCGTCTACTGAATTCTGACATATGTTTATTTGAAAAAAAAGGTCTGAGCTGAAAAAAGAATAAATAAATAAATAAATAAAGCGAGATAAGCGTGTAAGGTGCGCGCTAATGCTAACTTAGCCACTGAGGTAACAAGGACAGGTAAAGTGGCTAAGCTAGCTGAACGTGAACATGTCAAAAAAAAAAAAAAAAAAGACAGGAGTCACAATTAAAGCAGGAAAGTAAACAACAGCGGTGATGCGAACTGAGTCTGATGAGCAGGAATGAAAAACTACCGCGGTACGAAATTAAAATGAAAGCGGAATTTTTAGGAAAATGTGTTTTGAATGAAGGCAGAAAGTTAGCAGTTAGCATCAGAACATAAACACGCCTGAACACCGCTAACAGCTAGCGCAGGCCGCGGACAAACCGCCGCGCGAGCCGCGTCACACGCAACACAAGCGCGACAAAAGGATACTCAGAGTTAACATCTTGGTCTGGTAGTCGAAGGCGACGACTTCTCCTTGTAAGCGTTGACCCAAGCAGGTGAAGCAAGAGACATGGCTCCCGACGCTAAAATACTCCCCCGGTCCAGGAGCCGCCATCTTCTCCGCCAGGGAAAGCGGAGCGCCAGCTTTACGTAAACGCACGCGACGGCGTGACTCCGCTCAGGAAACTGGGCGTGGTCACATGACGCACAAGTACAAAGGGCTGCGTACTGAACATGCGCACTAGCGTACAGATCACACAGGTTCTCCAAAAATAAAAAATAAATAAAACACACCTGTGGGCAGATTTATGTATTATAAAAAAATCTATTCTAAATTATAAATTATATCTCCATAGAAATACATTCTAACTTATCTTCAGTAAGCACTTTATACTGTAAACACTTGAGTGTGAATACACTGATGCTGTAGGGAACCACACACTCTCTCACTCACTCACACACACACTCTCTCTCTCTCTCTCTCTCTCTCTCTCTCGCTCACACACACTCACACACTCTCTCTCTCTCACACACACACTCACTCACACTCTCACAGACACATATGCACACACACCCCAAGGGGTCAATTAAGAGTTGCCAATCTATAATATACCTGGAACAATAATATTTGACATATTTATTGCAGCCATACAACTTACAGAACACCTTTTTATTAAAATAGAATAGTGTAAATAGTGTATAGTGTAAATACTGTGTTCAACAATATTGCGTGCAGAAATACTGGAATGAACACAGTATTATAGCAGCAGTTACATGAGATGATGTAAAGTATTGTGCAAAACAGCAAACGACTGAAATGTGAAGCACCATATTAAATCCAACTTCTGCCGTGCCGCCATCTCTACCAAGATTCACTTGATTCATTTGACCACACAAAAAGTCTATTAAGTAAAATAACTCAATAAATGAAAACTGTGGATTGTGTTTTCTACCATTTACCACAACTCATATTTACATTTCTGGCATTTAGCAGACACCTTTATCCAGAGTGACTTACAATTTATTTTAATTTATACAAATGAGCAATTGAGGGTTAAGGGCCTTGCTCAGGGGCCCAGCAGTGGCAGCTTGGTGGACCTGGGATTCAAACCCTTCTGAGTCAGTCAAACCTTCCAGTCAGTAGTCCAACACCTTAGGCTTACATTGGGCTACTACGTCCCTTACAGACCTCATTTAGAGGACCATAGAACTAGAGTAGTTTTAGGGTAGGTGTGAATGTGTCTTCTGTGTTTTCATTCATCTTTATTCTGGTCAGAGTCACAATGGATACAGAGTTTATCCTGGGAACACTAGGCGTAACGTGGGAACACATCCATCACGCACACACAAACACGTGCACACACACACACACACACACACACACACTCACACACACACGCTCACACACACCTGGGGCATATTAGCATTGCTAATAGTCCACCTACAAGCATGTATTTTGAGAGTTGGGAGGAAACCGGAGAACCCGGAGGAAACCCACATGGATACAAGCAGAACATTTATGAGGAAATTGTGAAATTTGAGATTAAAACCTGAGCTGATGATTGAATTGGAGACACTGGTGCTACAGACTATATGTTAAAGTAAATGTTAAAATAAAAAGACACAGACTTCTCACATCACTCACTTTGTGTAGGGTGGCAATAATTTTGTAGTTAGACACCAGAATGAGTAAGACTGATTTAAGTACTAAGACAGTTTAAGTTGTGGTCTCAGAATGAACTCTAGCTCTATTTCTGTCATAGATATATACCATAGATGTTGCCTTGGGGTCCTAAAATGCGTCAAAACCGCCGCCATCTTTGTACAGGGCTCTTGTACTTCAAATGCATGCACAATGGCGGACTTCTGTGCTGCATTTAGATGTTCAAACGAAAGAAATAAAAAAAACAGACAGCAAGAGATTACATTTCACAGGTGAGAATGTGTTTTATGATACTGAACGTTAGGAAATTATATTTCTGGGTCCGTTGGTTTGTTTTAGTCCTTGGTTAACGACCGCAGCTAATCCATGCTAGTTACCTATTAGTTTTTGACAGTTAGGAAAACCGACAATGTTTGTAGATTCCGAAGCTCTTAATAAGGACATTTAAAATTGATCCATGCTTTTTTTGCTTAAAGGTGAAGACCCAACTTTATGTATGTTCTGTAAGATTCCCTTATCTGTCAAACATATTTTATTAGAATGTCCTGGACTTAACACAAGCAGAATGCTCTTTTATCAAGTTACTTTACTTAAGGACATATTTAATGACATTATGCCTGAAAAGGACTTGGATTTTTTTATCGTATGTTAACTTAAAAAAATCGTATAACATGACTTAATGTTTATATTTGTTTTGTTTTTATTGTATTTATATGATATTTGTGTTTTTGTAATTGAATTTTTGCCATTAAAATAGCTTTGATTGCTGACATGGTATTAAATAAAATAATCTGAATCTGAATCTAAAGCAGAAGTAGGCTCTGAGGACATATTTGATCTTCGTGATCACACTGTTGCGACTCAAGATGGCATAGACAACCATCACTTCAGCTTAATATCACTGGTTGTCTGTAACTTTCATAAGTTGAGACAACACCATGTCGCAAAGATTCATACTCTGCAACTGCAGAGCAAAAGTGTCAGGAAGAAACTGTAAGGTCGTGTTGTTGCAGGGATACTATATAAACCAATACAATTTAAATGTTTAAATTAACTTGTATAGTCAGACCATTGTAGCAGTGTTGCATGCAGTAGGCTATAAGGTAAGTAGTGATTGTTCATTTGAAGTTTACTCAAGTGGAAGAATGTAACTAATAAACGTACACCTACTATCACTATGCATTATATTGTGAAAAAGTAGATTATCTTAATATCAAAACCTTAAATTTTCTCTGGACTTAATGATAAATACATGTTACTGGAGGAGGTGAGCTCACGTATCCTCCGGAGCTCCGCAGAAGCCCGCGAGAGCGCTCCCTCTGCCCAGGGACGGTGCGTCCATGCCGTTCAAAGCTCCATGGCTAGCGCCGCGGTGTGGATGTATGGGGAAAAAAAATTCCCCTTTTCTCCATTGGAACGAACGAACCAAAAAAAAACTAGAAAATCGCATTCATGACGAATTATGGTGATTTTATTTCTTTGCCTTCATTGACGCTGATGCATTAAGAGGAGGGGGTCCCCTGTACCAAGATGGCAGCTCGGTTGACGCATTCGTCCCAATGTACTGCCGTATACAAGGCGACATCTAGTGTATATATCTATGTATTTCTGTGTGCATTTCGCGTTTTCGTTTTTCACGTCCCTTGCCGGTATCCGTACCGTAAAGTACACAAACGCCGACTGCTCTCCTGCTAGAAGGTTTAGCGTTAGCATTAGCATTAGCATTAGCATTGTCATTCTCATTGTCATTGTTAAATGTTATTATTCGCCTTTGGCTGCTTTTCTTTGTACAGTTTAACAGCGCTGAACATCGCTCCGTCTGTATTGTTGCTTAAATTATAGTATTATAGCGACTTAACGACGCAAGCTAGCAGCTGTGCTGTCATAGATATCTATGCTGTACTGTGAGCTGATGCTAATTAGCAGCCTTCAGCAAAATGGAGACAGTCTACACTCAAGGCATTTGGATGGCAGAACAACTTCAGACATACACGAAACATTATAAATCTTTCTGGTTGCTCGCTACTCATATGGGAGACCCAAAAGCGGCGCTTCTGCTTGTTTTCCCACCCGTTTTCTACCTGCACAGACGAACCGGCATCGCAATCCTTTGGGTGGCTGCTGTATCGGAGTGGTTTAATCTTGTTTTTAAATGGTAATAAGTGTCTAAATCAGCATTTTAAATCGTGTAATAGCTTGAAAGATGTGGTCATGGGGAAAGAAATGTGGTTATTGTTCTAAAAAAAAAAAACGTACTTTAAACAGGAAGGAAGTGATTGATGTAAATGATTGAAAGGTTGTGAGTTCAGATCTCAGAGCCACCAAGCTCCTACTGTTGGGCCCCTGAGCAAGGCCCTTAACCCTCAATTGCTAAGCTGTATAAAAAAAAATTAAATAACTTAATTCGCTCTGGATATGGGCGTCTGCCAAATGCTGTAAATATAAATCCTACAAACTTTGAGAGATATTCACTGAAGCACCCATTATTGTTCTGTTAGTGATAAACTGAAGGCTGAAATCTAACATCTATCAATTGCTAGCAAATGAAACTTAGTGTTGAGAAATTGCAAAAAAATAATTTTGAACATGTTACAGAAGATGGCAAATTAAACGAAACCTTTCATTTAAACAAAAACCCTCTAAACACACAGTTGCCTGTGAAACCGTCCATGATGCTTGTTTCCCAACAGTAAACGTCGCTCCTGTACAAACGTACAAAGTGTGACATGTCGCTCTTTAATAAGGGCTCTTGTTCAGTTAAACCCTCTCATCTTTACATCGCTAATTCTGTCATCCTGTCCTGTGTTGTCTCTTTTACAGGGTCCTGTTTGGGGAAAGGCCTTACTGGTGGATAGGTCAGTCTGGTTTATTTGTGAAAAACAGCCCTTTGGTCGAGCAGTTCCAGTCCACCTGTGAGACCGGACCAGGTTAGGTATAAAACTACGCATAAGTCACTAACACAATCGCTCAGCACTGAATATTGGCTTACGTTATTTGTCAAACTTAATCAGCACTTTTGTTGTTATTAATTCACAATTTTGCATTTCCTAGGTAGCCCATCAGGCCATGCCATGGTCACTGCTGCAGTCTGGTGGGTGCTGGCATCCTCCCTGTCTTCTTTTCTTCATTCTCGCTCTGGCAGGTCAGTCAGAATAAAACAGGATCCATATTTTGAATGTTATTCCAAATGGATTCTGTGTGAAAGACAAACAGAACATAACGTAAAAGTTTTGTACTCACCCATATGCAGTAAGATACTGGCTGCGATACCTTACATCTTCTACACGCTGTTGTTGGGAGCAGTCGGTCTGTCTCGAGTCTTCATTTTGGCTCATTTTCCACATCAGGTTATTGCTGGCATCCTGACAGGTCAGTGCTCAACCTCAAAGCATGCCATTACAAATTTGTCTGGGAAGGTGGAGTTCTGCCAAATGAAATTTCATCTACTCTGTTTACTTAAGGAATAAAACACGACTGGCTTCCTGTTAAAGGAAATAAATAAGCAGTCAGATTTTTTGATAGATCCTGATGTGATGAGTTACTGCTCCCACTGCAAAGTTTATTTATTTATCTTTTACCCCAGACGTTTGTCAGCGCTAGCACATTTTTATTTATTAAGAACGATAGGAAAAAATCCTACACACACCTTTTTATCAAGTAATAGTGATACTTTATGGTGTGGAACATCCGCTGTGGTCAAAGTGAGGAATAAGAGGACGGGTCATGGTGTTACTGACAATGATTTTTTTTCTTTCAGTATTCTATTTTAACTCAATAATAAAAAATAAGTTATGTATTGTGTATGTAAAATACATTCAAAAATCAAATTCAAAAGTGGAATATAGAGGACATGAGTCAAGCTCGGGTACATTTCTTCATTTTTATTAAGACTCATATTTTGTAAATACAAAATGAAGTATCCCTATGAGGCACAGGCAAAAATGTGTACTCAGAATATTATACAGTATATGTATGTATAGGCACTCTGTCCAGGGTGTATCCTGCCTTGGTGCCTGATGACGCCTGAGATAGGCACAGGCTCCCCGTGACCCGAGGTAGTTCGGATAAGCGGTAGAAAATGAATGAATGAATGAATATGTATGTATATAGGAGCTAATTTGTTGCAAACACTGGACTAAAGATAAAGATGTTGTACTGCAAGAAGAACTGAATCCCACTTTTGCCTTCAAGTCATAACTGTTAATTTGTTTCCTGATGATTCCTGATGCGAAGAGCAGCTGAACAAACTGAGAGAATATATATAGAGTAATGTGAAGTAATGAACAAAGTAACAAAGGAGTAAAGCAGAGATAGAATCAGCCTTCTTTACAGCAGACTTACAATTCCAGAGCCCACCTACCACCACTGTTTGAGACACAACAGAGGAGGGTAGATGAGGTTACTGGGATTGTGACCTCTGCTCTCGAAGACGAAAAGCGTCTGCGACAGTAGGAAGTGAGTACAGAGATGGGTTTGAGGCACATATTTGCAGTCAACCAAAAGTGAGAATTAAGGTATGGTATAATATATCAAAACAGTACTAGACACTTATTTTACAATGTGAGATAGAGAGATACTTACCAACCTTCAATTTAAATGGATAAGCCCTGCCCACAATTCACACAAGGGAGACTGAAACTACTCCTGATTAATCAGCTGAGAGAACAACAAAGACCAACACTATAAAATCAACAATGGTATCGCATATAACAAAATTCAAATCACACTACTCTAAAACAAAGTGAGTTAAGCAGATAGTATACAAAAGTCAGGAACCTACTTTACCAGAAGACAATATATTCAAATGTAGAGAGTTAAAGCACACTACTGAACTGTTGCCATCTGGTCGACGCTACAGAGCCCTGAGCACCAGAACGACCAGACATAGGAACAGATTCTTCCCTCAGGCAATCCATCTGATGAACACTTAACACACATGGAACACACAACACTTCACTGCACATGTCACACTTGCACATTTGTACTATGTATACTTCAATTGCACATTTCATACTTGCACATCTGCACATACAGTTGTCTATACTGTTTTACTTCATAAAACATAATTTCATAAGTGCACATTTGTACATACAAATTGTATACTTCAATTGCAAATTTTCACACTTGCACATTTGTACATACAAATTGCCTATATTTGTATATGTATATTTCAATTGCACATTTCAAACCTGTACATGTGTACATACAATTTTGCCTACATAGTATATGTCTTTCTGTTACAGTGTTACACTGTGGAGCTTCTGTCACTATAACAAATTCCTCGCATGTGAAAACATGCCTGGCAATAAATCTCTTTCTGTTTCTGATTATGAGGATTGCAGCAAAAAGTTCATTCTAAATTGGCGGCATTGGAGATACGCAGTGCTTCATTGACTTTTGACTTATTACTTGTGTCGGCACCTATGAGGGACAAATGTGAGCACAGCAAAGACATCAGTGAAGCTGGTCTACATGAGTCAAGCTCTAAGGCCATAATACAGGATAGAGTTCGTATTATCTGCTAAATGGTAGTACAGAAAGTTAAAGGTAGGGTCTCCGATATTTGAGAAATGCTTCAGAAAACTGCGTTGGGCCACCAAACAAAACAAAAATCAAAACAAACGTGTAGCCAATGAGCAGAAAAGGCGGGTCTTGTCAATATGGGCGGAGAGAGTGTTCAGTGCGCATGTGTGCATTTGCGCATATTCACAGATTCGAGTTTCCTGTTACTAGCAAAACGCGGTTGTAGCTGCCTCTCTACATTACTACGATAGAAAAGAGGTGTTAATTGTGTCGTAACAGCGTTTAGCTCAGGAGTTATTGACTCGGGAAACTCCAATCTGTGAATATGTGGCTAACTTCCCGCTCCTTCAGTTCTCTCCAGCGCTGGAAAGCTGATCCTATATTAACACGGGTCCTACTTCTTGCCTTATCGTAAGCCTTTCTTCGCTTTCTTTTTTGTTTTTATCCTCCATGTCAATGTTAAAACCGCTTTCTGCTAATGTCACACATGCACACTTAACACTCTCTCCGCCCATATTGACAAGACCCGCCCCTTTCTGCTCATTGGCCACATGATTGTTTTGATTTTTGTTTAGCTTGTCGTCCCGACTCAGTTTTCTGAAGCATTTCTCAAATATCTGAGACCCCACCTTTAAGCAGAGCATCACCTACAAAACTTCATGCATTTTAACTCTTTATGTGTACATTTAATGCTGTAGGACATCCAACAGACAAGTTAGTTCCTGTTATCCCTTAACATTTAACAGCCTTTTCCACCAATTTATCTTTTTTCCTCTAATTTTAATCAGACAAAAAACACAACCTGTCATGTTACTGGGTAACCAGGAAGCTCTTTGTTCCTCTGTCCTGAACACGCTATATATATATATATATTCCCATTTGTTCTTTTTTTTTTTTTTTTTTAACAACACCCTTTTTAAACAAATTGTTTTTCAGGCATGATGCTGGGAGTGTTCTTAAACTGCACAGTGCCGGATTGTCGCCCCCTGCTGTTTTTCCTGTGCTCCAGTATGGCTCTGCTGTTCGGGGCACTGCTCATGTATGCTGTGCTGAATAATGTTGGCATTGACCTCGCCTGGTAAGTCCAGGCATTGTTCTTCACTTTTCATATGTACCCACTAAAATATGACTCACAGCTTATAATGCCATCCTAATGAAGCTTTAAGACAAGACAGTAACATGAACCATGATAAAATTTCGTGTTTAGTTGCTGCTCAAAATAGGATCACATTTCTAAATTTAAACATATGATTTTTTTTGTCTTTTTTTTATATTTGTACCCATTTAGCACAAATTCTAAATCATTGAACAATGAATTTTAGGTCTATCCCATTGGCCAAGAAATGGTGCTCTAAGTCTGAGTGGGTTCGCATGGACACAAATCCTTTCTCTTCTCTGAGCCGTGATGCTGGAGCACTTCTCGGGCTGGGCCTTGCCCAGTTCTGGAAACCTGGAGGATGGCCACTTCCCTGGGTACCGAAGACCCTCTGCATGGCTCTCTCCTCCATGGCCCTGTACCATGTGAGCCGGTTTCCTCTACCTACAGCTCCAGCCCTGCTTTTTTACTCACTCTTTTTCTTAAAATATTTCATAGTGCCCCAGGTTGTGATGGTGCTGGTACCTGGCCTGGTGCATCTCCTCACAGCCAAACCCAAGAAGGACTGAGAGGATTATGAGAGGAGACTGACTTTTAACCTCTGCTGGAGTCAAAAATGGGCACCGAAGGTAGTGTACCATGAAATGGCTGTGCCAGGATTATTACATTAGTTGTTATAAGTTATAATCCTATATAAAACCTTACCAATGTCCAAGCTGATGTTTTATTTAGTGTGGACAGAAAAAGAACACAAAGACCATTGTGACTGTTTTCAGACCAAATGTATTCTTTCCAAAACACCACATGTACATCAGAGTGCATTGGAACAGTGTCCTGACTCCTGCTCCCACATTATTTATTCTACAGGTATCATTTCATATTGAGAAGATTTTCACATACAGAAAGGAAATTGTTCTGTTACATTAAAAAAAATTGGAACATTGGAAACACTCCAAGTCCAAAAAAGACCCATAGATTAAACCATTCCGCCAGTCCACAGCCATCCACCAGACTAAACCCTTCCTAAGTCCAGAATCACCACCAAGTCAGAGTCCATCCAATCGTCCAAGTTGTCCTCAGTCCAAACCCTTTTTTGGTTTAAAAACCATTGCCTAGTCCAAAACCTCACTTCAGTCCAAAACTGTAACTCAGTCCATTCACGATCAAACTGTTTTACTTAAAATGTAGTAATTTTGAGAGAATAATAATTCTCTCAAATAATCAGAATGAGAGAATAATAAAGGAAATGCCACAAGAAAGCATCTCTTCTTCAGTTATCCCAGTCCTGAGCATTTGGCATTTAGGCAGTTCTCGGTTCCTATTTTTCAGTATTGCTTATCCACTTATGGCATCAAGCAGATGCCTTTATCACGCGCATCTTATGTTTATCTCATTCATACAACTGAGCAATTGAGGGTTAAGGGCTTTGATCAAGGGCCCAGCAGAGGCAGCTTGATGGTAATCTGATTCCAACCTAGAAGCTTCTGATCAGTAGTCCAACACCTTAACCCCTGAATGGTTGACTATGTCCCCATTTTCTTAGGTTTAAATTATGGCTGGTAAGCGATTAAAAATTTTAATCTAATTAATTACATGATGTGGCAATTAATTAATCTAATTAAACGCATTTAATTGCACATAAATATTAGTTGAGAATTTCCCCCAAAATGTCATTTAAAATGATTGTGTTTGAGGAAGATTGAATCAATATAACAAAAAGCAGTTTTTTATTTAACACAAGCCTATCACTTAGGCTACAATGGCTGTAACATTTTTTTATTATTGAATACAAGCCTATCACTTAATTAAACAAGATTACTATCAGTAATTTAACAAGAAACCCTAATTTCTTATTTCTCCTTCAACCAGTTGCTAAGACAAACTAATTTGTTTACATTTTCTGAGTTTAAAGATGCCCTCTTCTTTTGCACAATGTTGCCCACCAGTGAGAAAAGTCTTTCGCATGGTACAGTGGTTGCAGGCGTGGCCAAATATTTGCGAGCTGAGGAAGACAGTTTAATATGGGCCTCTGCATTAACTGACCACCACTCTAAAGGACACTTATCCATCTCAATAGTGGGTTGAGCTCTGTAGTTTTGTAACGCATTGCTAACATGATTTTCTTCCTCTGGTTCTGAGTCTGACTCTGAACCCAGCAGAAGGATTCTCCTTTTCTTAGCTGGCTCATGTTCTTCACTGGGTTGTGGAGTATGTGTGCTGGGTTCTGCCTCCTGTAGTATTTTCTCAAGGCTGGACCATACCTGTTCTCTCTCTCCTCTTGCTAGGCACTTCAAGTCCTTAAAACGTGGGTCAAGAGCTGATGAAAGTTTCAGCCATTCATTGTTTGACAGCTTGGCGTTCAGCAAGGTCTTTCTTGAAGGCAGTCTTGAACCTTGCCACATATGCCTATGAAACCTATGTTTCACCCCCAAGGAGTTCAGTGACATACCTGAGGTGGAAGATAACAAGGTCAAATACATTTCAGTACATTTAGTTTAGGCTAAGATAAGCATATTTAACATGAATATAAAAGCAGCAGGCAAGCAGGCTGAATATAAAAGGTGATTCAAAAATCCTTAACATTTTCTAGTTCATTTTATGGATTTTTTGGACATTTACACATAGCTGTGTAAAAAATATAGCTATATTCCTTAAGATCACGTGATGAGTTCCACCTCGTTGAAACGTCCTGTATCAGTTGCTCTCTTTGTTGTCCGATTGTTGTTTGTTGCTGATGTAGCTCCTCTGTGTTAGCAGGGCTGTGCTTAAAATGTCCTACAATTTTGCGACACTTTGTCAATGCATCGACAAACCCACTGTCCGAAAGGCAAACAGTAATGGTCCTCTGCAATAAGAACTTAAGACTTGGTAATAGATGGAATATTCATCAATTCAACTATTGTGTCCAGTATCCCATTATTGCATTACATATATATTCCCAGTTGGAGATAAAATCCTAATTGACTCTTTTGTTTTCCTGTTGTTAAGTGAATAAGATCAAAACGTACATCCGAATCAGCACAGACACCATTCAGCGTTTTTCACTGGCCATATGTTTAGCAAAGTTCGAGAAGGAAAATGAGCCAGACTAAATGCAACCTCAAGCATAATTGCAGACAGTGGGACCTTTTTATGTGTTCATAACACAAAGGAAAAATCGCGTCATAGCAGTGGCCTGGTATATTATTGCCATTTTTGTGGCAGTAATAGGGAGAATAAAGGTATTATTGTAAAAAGGGTCTTTAGTCTGTTCACAATTGAAAACCAGTGATGTGAATTGGTGCACACATGCACAAGCAGGAATATAGGAATATAGGAATATATTTTATTCCTATATAAAGGAGATCCTCTACAAGTGTCTCAAACTGTCAAGCAAATCCATTTTTGAACATGTGACCTAAAGCACCATCGACTATATGGACTGTACCGGAATTGACTGTCACATTTTGTTTTATTTTATTCCCCTTCAGGCACAGACCTCTGTAAGCCTTTATAGGTATATTAAAAAAAAACAACAACATTAAAATAAACTGCAAACTTCAAAAGATTATTTCAAGTTACAGCTCATTCATGTAGTTTTTGGGTACAACATCTTTTGTGTATAACATCTATTACTGGGAAAATATTACCATATTTTCCACACTATAAGGCGCACCTAAGAGCCTTAAATTTTCTCAAAAATTGGCCGTGCGCCTAATAATCCGGTGCGCCTTATGTGCGCCTTATGAGTTCCAAAAATCTGTAAAAATGTTGTTGTGCGACTTTGGTAAGCACTCCGCTTGACTGACTGTCAGACCATTTCCCGCTGACACAGGGACATAATACATACACTACATACGCTGGCAGCGATAAACCAATCAGAGAACATTACGTAATACGTACAGTACGTACGCTTAACTCCGCCACGCCTCTGGTAGGTATACTACCGGTATGTTGCAAAACATTTGTTTCTGCCTAACCATTATGCACTCCACACTCCAGTCCAGTAGGTGGCGGTAAATGCACCTTAAGTTGGTTTGCCATCCACCAATAAAAACAAAGACATACAAAACAAAACAAAACGCCTCAGATGAGGTGACCAAGAGGTTAAGATGATGGCTTGCCAAGCCATTGGGCTCTGTATCTGTGGTAGTGAATCCCACCTGTGCTGTGTGTCATTTAACCACATGTTTACTACATCTGGTTTTGTTGCTGTCTGTTTCACACATATTACATGTACATTTGTTTGTCTAAGGACCCCCGAAAATGGCACCAGTGAAGAGACATGCTTACGAGGCACAATTCAAACTACAGGCTATCAGTTGTAAATGGGAATAGAGCAGCTGCAAAAAAATTCAACATCAGTGAATCTATGGTTCGGAAGTGGAGGAAGCAAGAAAATTAACTGTGCCAAGTTAAGAAGACACAGTAGATGAGGACTTTGATGGATTTGTGGGAGAAGATTGATTAAAAAATAATGTGTGTGTATTGTTAAATAGTAGAATAAAGTTCAACTAAACTCACTGTTTTGCTCCTGTTACCTTTTTTGTAGACCGTATGTTTTAGCATGCGCCTTATGTATGGGTTAAGTACAGAAATAGACCCCGTAATTGAGACTGCACCTTATAATTCGGTGCGCTTTATAGTGTGGAAAATACGGTAATTTCCCATCTTTTTACATCTTAGCAGTGAATCTATGAATCTAATTTTCAACATAACAGATGCTGCTCCTGCACTTGGACCCTTTCAGACGTGGTGTTTGTAGCATGTGTGTGATAACAATGAGGCGGTTAGGTAGGATGGAACTAAAAATAAACTGCTTCCCACTGGGTCCATCTGGCTGTATGTACTGCTGCTCATTGTTTACCAGCTAAAACAGCAAGCACTGAGTGATCTTGCTGGAAGACTATGTTACCCACCTTGACTTCACTCCAAGCACCATCCTGACCATAGAGAAAGGTGGATCCTTCAGTTGAGATTTCAAGAGACTTAAGAAAATAGTGTAAACCAGACTGGGGTACAGATTGTTTTTTATGGAAACAGTAGGGACTGCTGAAATGAAGTGGCAGGTAACAGTTATCTCTAGAAAACTGTCTGGGTGGTCTCCAGTAGTAAAGCGTGTGGCTGAGATCCAACTCAGAGGGAACCATTTTAGGAGCAGACAATATTCTGAATCCTTTGGCTTTGAATGCCAGCTGACCTGACCAAGGCTACACACAGTTGCGAATATTCTTATTGAAAAGGCAGGTGCAAGGATATTCAAATACTCAATTAACCCTATTTTGTCACATATACATTACAGCACAGTGAAATTCTTTCTTCGTGTATCTCAATTTTGGAAGTCGGGGTCAACGCACAGGTTCAGACTCACTGGAGCAGAGACAGGTAAGGGCCTAAGAGTGGCAAGTTGGTAGTCCTAGGGGTTGAACCACAATTCTCCGATCAACAACCCAAAGCCACCACTGTCTCATGATGCATTTGATGTATTGTTGGAAGGTGAAACTTTCCAGGTCCCACTCTCAAGACTTTTGGGTGAGGGCTAGGACAGTTCAAAGGATGTGAGCAATGCACATCTTTTGAATTGCTCTTTTACACTGAGAGGCTATCTGCCCTGTTCAGACAGCCCCAGTTAGCTGGCTTCACTGTAATTGAGAGAGTAGTATGAATATGCCATTCCTACCTACCCATTGAGCACAGCAAATTTGTGTCCTGGCTACGGATTGCTATGGCATTACTACCGGTATTTCATTCAACAAATCTGGTTGTTCTGAGCTGTGGATCTCTCCACCTCCTTCACATTTAGCCCCTTGGATGCTTTTCAGAATGCCTTTTATACCTGGTCACTGATGTTTGGTGGACAGCTTCCTTTAGGCAGGCTCGAGTCATTGTTCATTTATTAATTTTTAAACAGTGCATTTAATGGTTGTTTGATTCACGTTTTGCGAAACTAAACCCTCAATATTTCTAGAACTCTGTCCTTTTTTTCATGATTTTTTCATGATTTTGTTTGTGTTCATTAATGAACTCTGGGATCATGGGACACTTTAATTGCACACAGATAAACTACATTTATCTAATTATGTGACTTTTGATGGGAACTGCTTGCCAAAGAACTAATTTAGGGGTTTCCCAACAATGGGATTAGAATATTTGAACAGTCGCACCTTTGAATTTTTATTTGTAAATAGGATTAATGGGGACAAATGTTTCCTGACACATATTTTGCAACTAGGGTAAATACTTTTTTGAATATTTTTTCAACTGATTCACAAACAATATTTCAGTGATTACACCGGGATGTTTATATAAAGTTCAATGGACAGTTATGTCTATAATGTAATTTGACGGAGTGATTTGTCGGTTCGGCTTAATAAATCACGGGTTCCATGTATGATAAAAACACATTCTGTTTTATTGTAGTCATAGAACTTTGTCACAGCGCTCTGAAAGCTCACATTTACAGACAAGAGAACTCGGCGCAGCAAGCAAGTACAGTAATATGAACTGAAAAGCAAATTAAAAAAATAAATAAAAGCCCAGTTCAACTCATAAGAGGTCAGTAGTGTGTTTCCTAATTAAAGACTGGAAAAATGAATTATTTGGGCACCAGCTTCATTTGAGATATACATCAAGTACACTTCAGCATGTGCACATGAGCTCAGGGGTGGCTGAGGATAGAACATGCATCTGTATTTACAGCAAAATAATCTCCACTGAGAAAACTATGCCTTCTTAAAGAATGAAACATTGTAGTCCTTCGCTCCCTTTAATTTGATGAATAACTGTAACGTCTTGAGCACTATCGGTTAGTCCTGCATGAGAAAGGGTGAAGGGATATTAGCGTAAATACTTAAAACATATGGGCTTACTTCACGACAGTAGCTGTCTGAGTCAGTTATTCAGAAGATGTGACTGAAGACAGTTTGAACACTGCATGATGGCTATATTGCATTCTACCGCAGAGAGCTTTTATGACTTTTCCGAAAAAAAAAAACACTTGTTAAACATTTCTTGAAGTTTATGAATCTATAGTAAAAATAATTTTGGAAGTGTTTCAGAATGCTACCGAACTTTGGAGACCCGTTTTTCACGCTTGCCTCATTTATTCACCACTACATACTAGATACTGTTATTCATTTGTCTTTTAGCTGTTAGCCATAACCCTGCAACAGTGAAGATTTAGCTATAGAGAAATAGTTATGAATTGCTTACGCATAAACACATTTGGCCAATATATACAGCACATACAGTGTGCTCTATAAAGGCTATTATATACATGTTTTCATAGCGTTTTAAAAACATAATTTCACTTTTTTTTTACTGCGTATTCTTTAGCTTTGTAAAAGAAAAAAGATTGCACCAAAAACATTGACTGCTATCTTGATTTTCTAGTAGGACAATTAATTCACAAATAATATTCCAGTGTTTAAGTTTCTTAGTAATTTCAATCCAAATGAGCCATTCCCCATGCCTACTGTATGATTTATCCATCATCAGATTGAAATTAATAAAGTGCTATTTTTTCTTCAGAGCTTTCATGGGCATACAGTGCAACAACAACAAAAAAAAACCCTAATATTTTCACTGAAAGGTTAAAACAAATATACTATAGCTAAATATTCTAATGCTTTTCATATTTTAGCATAATACTGTTACTGTTTAAACGGTTTCAAAATAAAAAAGGAACTACCATCACTTATTCAACATCCCCTGAAACATCTTTTTATATGTTGAGCAGAACATGTACAAACTTGGAGAACACAGAGATCAGATTTACACAAACTGTTTCAGTTTGTTTAAAAACCCTAACCCTAACCCAAGTACTTATTAAATTATGATCACTTCTAATTGAGTCTGCATTACAATTATCTTGTGTTCTGTATCCAGGGTATTTCCAGATAGTCCTTTCTTAATTAGGAAAATGTGATTATTGTAAAATCGAGGATATAACTTTTGGGAAAAAAAAGAAAAAGTGTTCTGAAAGTTTGTACATTTCCCTCTTTAAATCCATAAACTCTGAATCTACATTTTTTGAAAATATTATCTACCATTTCTCCTGCCCAAAAAAAAGATACAAAAATAAAGATAACTTAAAATAAAACAAACACAGAAACTAGGTTTATGCTTTGATTTGTACATTATCGAACTCGGGTATAAATATTCCTTTGTGTTCCTTCTTTAACTACAGCTTTTTTTTTATTAAACAGAATTGAATAATCCAACATTATATACTCTGGAAGGCCTAGAAGTCCAGTTTGGAAATGCCTACTGAAGATAGGAAATGATTTAAGCATTTAAATTCACGAACAGTCCGTGACACACACATTTTTGTTCATGATGCTCACTCACACTCGTGTGGGACAATAACTGCAAGACACACACTGTTCCTCAAGCTGTGTGTGTGCGCTCATGTTTGTTGCTTCAATTCAGGGAAGGTTCAGAAATGTGCTTTCACATAATGTGCAGAGCTTTAAAGAACATTCAGTAGTATCATATTCATGGAATTATAAGTCGAAGTGTCTCGAGTCTTTTGCTCTAGCGCTAAAGCTTATGCCTCAAGTATACCAGAAGCAGGCACAGATCAAGGCATTAGCAATTTCTTTCATGAAGTTGCAATATATCAACATGACCCTCCCTGGGTTAGTAGAGTTTCAAAAAATGACGTATTTTCTAGTAATTTTAACACACTGGACCACCACTACATTTAAACACACACTCACTCCTTATCACACATCCGTTACACTCTAATGGCCTTGTTACACATTTGATTCCACAAAGGGTCTCTTTGGTTTAATGGGTGAGGTGGGGCCTTGCCTGGCATCACGAGAGAGCTGGCGGTACATGTTTTCTTGGTACGCCTGTGCCACGGGCATTGTCCGTGCCACCTTCACATCCTGGTATGTGGGCACCTGACTGACCCGTTCCAAGAGGTCTCTGTCACGGGCCCCTCCATTTGCCAGCTTGCCCAGGGATGAGGGCTGTGGCTGGCTATAGTACTCATCCTCCAGCATGTGCCCATTTTGGGCATTGTTGGTCTTGTTGTAGTAGGCAATGTTACCTAATGAGGTGGGTGGGCTATAGGAGGAGGCTGTAGATGCCTGGTGAATCAGGTTCCCTGGTGATGTTGGGCTGGTGATGACATTGTCCAGAGATGAGACTGGCCATGCACGGGAAGGCTGGTGCAAGTACTGCTGCTGAGTCCGTGCTGTCTTGTCAATGACGCCCATGAAGGGCGTTGTCCGTGAACGGGCTGGCTCGCTGGGGTACAGGCCGCTTTGTGAGGGCGAAAGTGAGGATGGCTCATCAAAGCTGCGTTCGTATGACACCTGTAGGGGGATCTCCATCTGGGCCATGGAGGAGGAAGGCCTGAAGCCAGAGGCTAAATTAGAACCAGAGCCTGAGGATATATTGCTGCTCGAGGGGGAGAAGCGAAGACCCACGCTCTGAGAGTGGATTAGGGGTCTAGGGGTGGACATGTGTGGTTTCAGCTCACCCGTGTTTGCACTGATGGGACGACGCACCAGATGTGGGATCTCAGGTGAGCCCAGCTGGCATGGGGACATGGAGGATGCTGCTGCAGCTCTCTCCAGCTCATGCTTAGAGACAGGGTAGTATGCTGCTGACTGGCTGCGGCTTATTTGAGGTGTCTGGCTAAAGCGCATTCCTCCTGGTCCTCCAGTTGCAGAGCGGTAGGCTGAGGCAGGGCGTTGAGGCACTTCATCTTTCCCCACTCCAGATTCCAGTACTCCTCCAGGCCCAGGTCGCCCTCCATGCTGGCACAGAGCACCCACACTCAGACTAGACTGTACCTGAGACATGGACCGTCCATCCAAGGAGGGCTGGTACACCAGACGGGCCTCCCTCTCTCTTTCCCGGTCTATGTCCATGGAGCTACCCTGGTACCTGCTGAGTGGGTGGGCCAATTGGCCATAGATGCCACTACCAGGCTGGTTGGTGCGTACAATCTGGGCCACTGAAGGCTGCAGTCGGAGGCCCTGGGCCTGGTGGTGTTGCGAGGACTGGGAGCACTGGGATGGCTGTGACTGAAGCTGAAAGGAGCGTTGACTGCTCATCTTAGATAGGGGTGATTTGGGACGACTAGGCAAAGGTTCCTGCTGGTAGCGGACAGGAGATCCCGACTGGGAACGGTAGAGACACACACTATCCAAGGGGGGGCTGGCTCGGTATTGAGCTGTGCGACGAAGTGGGGAAGGTGGGGGACTCTGGTAATCCATCCCTTGACCTCCGCTACCCATAGGAGGAGGACTGAAGCGGTAGGAAGCTTGATGGGCAGGAGAAGTGTGTGGAGGACTATGTCGGTAATGGGAATTTTGGTGTGTGGGAGAGACACAAGGTGAGGTTGATTGGTAGCTTTGGCGAGTTGGAGATGACAATGAAGAGGGGCTTGGGTGGAACTCAAAGGCTTGGCCTCCTGATAAAGTGACAGGTGAGAGAGGTGGGCTGTGGATAATCTGGAGGCTGGATGGATTGATGCGTTCAGGAGGAAGGCCAATGGACATGCTCTCGAGCTCCTGTTCCAGAAAGTCATCATCCTCGAAAAGATCTTGCACAGGTTCCATGTCATCCAGTCGTGGTTCTGGGGGTGGAGTATGATGGGGTGGCTCCTCTTCTTCCTCCACAGGTAAAGGGGATGGGGGTGGGGATGGTGGGGGCTCAAGCTCAGGCTCCTCCGCTTGGGTGACTCGCTTGAATTCTTCTTCCACACGCTGCAAGAGGCGCACAATCTCGCGATTGTTGGGGCACAGCTTTATGGCTTCCCTGAGGTCCTCTAGAGCCTCAGAAAACTGCCTACAGAGCATAAAGACAGAGAGATATTACTTAACAATAGTATTCAGGATATTTTATGGTGGCTTTGTTTATTTGTATTCTTCAAAGAAACGTTTAACATATTACAGCAAATGAGTGACCAAAATGTTAATTGCATGTAAAATAAGCAAGAAAAAATAACAAGTCGTACCTGCTGCTGCGTTTAGCTCGAGCTCTAGCATAGTATGCCTCATAGGATTTGGGTTTCAGCTCTAGAGCTTTGGTAGCAAATTCTTCTGCCATTCCAAAGTCCTTGGGGACAGGGGAGAAAATTATGAGGGAAAAACGGCAACCATTTTATAAATGTAAAGCAATCAACATTATCTTTATCTTTAAGATTAATGCACCACTCGGCTTCAAATGTTCACTGTGCCTTTTTCAGGAAAGGGGTCTTAAAAATATAGTGACTTAGGGTACCCATGTATTTATTCAGCATTTAAATGTTTATCTAACTATTGTATGATCACCAATCACGTTTGTTTATAAATTCAACTCCAGAAGTATTAGCACCTATCGAGAAGAAATAAATGACTATTAACCTATTTGTCATGATTTCAAAGCACATCTATTAAATACTCACATTCATTTTCCTGCGGCAGCGAGACAAATTGAGAAACAGAGAGACTTTGAGCTCTCGAAAAGGCTTCAGGTCTTCACTGAAGCCTTCACGAGGAAACTTCTTCAAAGCATACTGATAACGTTGTGCTGCCTCCTTCACTTTGCCTTTCTGTATTACACACACATAATTGTTAGACAAATAGGTTGTGTCCCAAAAGTAAAACGCAATGGTTAGGTTATGCAGAAGTCAGACCTTATAGAAGCCATCCCCTTCCTCAATAAGTTTTCTCAGCAGGATCATCATGATGTCTGGTTTCGAGGTTGCCATTGCCCATGTAGCTGGACCTAAGGTCAACAGGATGCATGATGGGTCAAAATGAAGAGTTAACGGTTTGAGAGGGAAAGAGATAGGGAGAAGACAGTGCAGGTGTTCTATGGTAAATGTAATACAATATGGACAACCAGCGAGGACAACCAGACACAAGATGACGAAACGACAAATGTCTTCTGCATAGCACCACTTTTTCTTTGGAAACACCTAACTCTGATCCTGACAACACAAAGAAAAACAGAAATGTACACATCAACAAAACACTGAACATTAAACACTGAATGTTTCCTTGTGTCCATTTTGATGATCAAGTGAATGAGCAATGTGTTAATGAGTTGTATCCATATGAAAAGAAGCAAGGTATGTTTTCCTGTGTCGTACCCTTGCAGTATGACTTAAATTCAAACAAACAAATCAAAGCAGATGGAGACTGCAAACAGACAAAAGGATTGAGGATAAACTGAACAACAGGCAGATGGTTAGATGATCCTAAGGGTAAATTGGGGTTTATAGAGATAGCTGCTAACCACCAAACAAATAAACTAAAACAACAGACACAAAACACACTGAGGAGGAAAGTAGCTATGAGAAGCCGGGTGGGATATGAAGAGTCGACGTCCTGAACATGACTGTTACCTCCTTTGTGCCGACTTGGCAAGGTCTGACATCCTGCAGCCAGAGGTCATGGTGTCATAGGACGTAAGAGTGGAAGATTGGAAGCATTGGCAAGGAAATGTGGAATGGAGTGAGCGGCCCAATCAGAGTGAGTTGAAGGAAGGAGTTCAGAGGAGAGGTGTGTAGGTGAGTAAAAGGACAAGAGATATAGAAAAGAAGAGAGATGTTGGTGGGTGTGGAAGTGTGAGAGAGGGAACACAAAAAGAAGCAGCAGTGAGAGGCAGGGAACAAGAGCTCCAGCCAAGAAAATAATTAAAAAAAAAAGCAAGAAAGGACAACAAACACATCCAACAACAATTACCAAATAAGAGCTGGGAAGTATCATACAAATATACATCCCTGCTTAAAGGTAGGGTCTCCGATGTTTGAGAAATGCTTCAGAAAACTGAGTCGGGACCACAAACTAAAAATCAAAACAAACGTGTAGCCAATGAGCAGAAAGGGGTGTGTCTCATCAATATGGGTGGAGAGAGTGTTCAGTGCGCATGTGTGACATTAGCAGAAAGCGGTTTTAACATTGACATGGAGGATTAAAACAAAAAAAGAAAGCGAAGAAAGGCTTACGATAAGGCAAGAAGTAGGACCCGTGTTCATATAGGATCAGCTTTCCAGCGCTGGAGGGAACTGAAGGAGCGGGAAGTTGGCCATATATTCACAGATTGGAGTTTCCCGAGTCAATAACTCCTGAGCTAAACGCTGTTACTACACAAATAACACCTCTTTTCTATCGTAGTAATGTAGAGAGGCAGCTACAACTGCGTTCTATTTCTTGCCTTATCGTAAGCCTTTTTTCGCTTTCTTTCTTTGTTTTAATCCTCCAAGTCAATGTTAAAACTGCTTTCTGCTAATGTCACACATGCGCGCCGCATATTGACAAGATCCGCCCCTTTCTGCTACACGTTTGTTTTGATTTTTGCTTTGATTTTTAGTTTGTGGTCCCAACTCAGTTTTCTGAAGCATTTCTCAAACATCGGAGACCCTACCTTTAAGCTTAACTAAGCATCGACAAATTTTTTAAACCATAATGTGTCAAGTCTAAGCTATTTAGTTTCATGGTCTAGTACCTAGCTTTACTCTGTAAATCAGAGTGGGAGAGACAGAAGGACAGAACATCAAAAAAAAAAAGTCAGTCATTCTGATTTTGACATTGAACCAAAAACCACATGCAGCTGTAACTGCTACAGAACCATAGAAGCCACATTTAAGCAACAGCAAAAACAGCTGCAGAGAACACACACAGACACTCGCAATCACACACTGACATCTGTAGGGGGCAGCAGAGGAGCAGTTAGAGATGGGCCAGACCTGTTTAAATCATTGAACACATGATTTGAATTTGGACTGACTTTCCTGACGATGTGGTAGTACCTCATGTCTGTATCATTATCAAATCAAAAAATAAGGTAACACCACCACTGGACTGAATTTTCAAACATTTCTCCTTGAGACTATGCCTATGTTTTCTAATAAAGAGTAATCATACTTTTAACACAATGTAGGTATACAATTAAAACTATTTATACAGGTACAGTGGCTTTTATAACTGCGGTGATTTTGGGACACAGACTTATGGACATGTGTCATCCTTTCTTCATACCGATCTTCGCTCCTTTCTTGAGGAGAGCCATCACCACTGAAGTGTTGCGGCAGCCCACGGCCCGGTCTAGCGGACGCATCCCGCTATAGTCCACGTGCTCAATCAAAGCACCCCGATCGACAAGAAACTGCACCTGAGAGGAAAGCAGAGAGGAGTCATGGCAAGGTATAAAACAATCTCTAAATCCAGGAATAATTGTGAAACCAATATTTTAACTCCCATTTGCTAGATTTCACTACTATTATTACAATTATTAATTATCACACAATAGCTTCTAAATTGTGGCTAATGAGGTCTAGTATGGGCTTTTTCTTTGACATATGAATCCACTGCAGACTATTTTCATCAGTAACACACTCGGAGGAAAGAGCTAACTACACTCTTCTGCATTCATGAGCTCACAGTGACTGGCTAGTGTGAGTGCTGTGATTGACAAGGAAGAGTGTATGGCCAATTCTGCTCTGTTGGACTACCCATGGATGGCAGTAGCTCTTTGGGATATTGTTAACACTTTTACTTTGCACCATTCAGCCCTGAATTCTTTCTGGAATGCTGGAATTTCAATGACGGACACTCACAATATCTGCGTCTCCATAAAAGGCAGCCAGGTCAAGAGGCGTGCGTCCGTTCTTATCCGCATGATCAGTCGCCGCACCCCTTTCCACCAGTAAGCAAACCACAGGCAAATGTCCCTTTAGACATGCCCAGCTTAGTGCAGTAAGACCTTCTTTATCTGTAATGGGCATGGACGCACCTGCAGATAGTAGACAGTGCACACTTAACGGTTAATTTGAACAACAAAAAAAAAAGTCCTCTTGTATTATATTCAGTTGCATTCCACATACTTCCAGTCCTTGTGTCTCTCCATCTGTTGAAAATGCAAAATATTTAAGCTCTAGTAAGTTCTGTTCTGCTATTCTCTCTGCATTGACCCCCTTGATTGCAATCATATACTAACGTGAATCCACAGTCTATCCCAGGAAGTCCACCAAGCTGGGAAAGCACCCTGGTTGATACAACAGTCCATCACACCTAGGAGCAATTTAGATTAGCCAATCCATCTATGACTGTGTTTTTGGAAAGATGTTTGGACCCGGAGAACAGGTGAAAATCATGCAAAACTCCACAGAGATCGTAACCTGAACTCAGGACTGAACCAGAGACCCAAGAGCTGGAACTAGAACATGGAAATTTTAGTGGAAATTACATTGGAAGTCATGTCTATGACACACCAGAACAGAAATAAACAAAACTACTGATAGTCTAAAAAGTAAAAACATGTCTTTTCTCTGTCAAGTGGACAGAGAAAAGAAACAGGAATTAGAACTGGTACTTGAAAAAGAAGGAAAAACACAAGAGTTCAGAACCATTTATTCATTCATTCATTTTATGCCACTTATCCGAACTTCTTGGGTCACAGGCAACCTGTGCCTATCTCAGACATCATCGGGCATCAAGGCAGGACACACCCTGGACAGAGTGCCAACCCATCGCAGGGCACACACACACTCTCATTCACTCCCGCACTCACACACTACGTACAATTTTCCAGAGATGTCAATCAACCTACCATGCATGTCTTTGGACCGGGGGAGGAAACCGGAGTACCCGGAGGAAACCCCCGAGGCACGGGGAGCACATGCAAACTCCACACAAGGCGGAGGCGGGAATCGACCCCCCAACCCTGGAGGTGTGAGGCGAACATGCTAACCACTAAGCCACCGTGCCCCCCCCGTTCAGAACCAGTTAATTAAAAAAAAAATCCCTTTAAGAGCAGTTGTGTATATTTCAATCAATACCATGTGTCAGATTGTTGGTTGTTCATTAACAACTCATTAGATTTGAGGTGTTATGTCTCTCACCTTGAGCCAGAAGGTACTCCACTGTTTCTACGTGGCCCTCAGAAGCGGCCATCATCAGGGGAGTTCGTCCCTGTTTATCTACCATGTTTATGTCTGCTCCATGAGTCAGCAACAAGTCCACAATCTGTAAGAGATGATTCGAAATTAAGCGTACGGAACCCTGATTGTACCCTTACCCTGATTGTATTCATTTTATGAAACAAGACAGAATATAATATATAGTTATATAATCGATGACCGAGTTGCTGCACTCAGAAGTATTTTCCAATAACTCCACATCCTGAAGTGTTTTATTTCTCTTATAGTACAAGTTGCCAATAACTACAATTTATTAAAGAACAACGCATTGTACATTTTTTTTTATATCAGAATAGAAATAGAAATAGAAACAATAACTAAAATCAAACAAACACATTACCTGTGATTTAATTTGGACTAAACTTCTGATCAATCAGAATCAAGAATTCAGCAGCACTGTGGCCTGAGACCTTGATATAATTATTTTCATATTTAATGATTGAGAAATCATTGAATCTTCAAGAATTCATAGGAAAGAAAGAAATTCCCGATTTGCTACCTGCCAGTGTCCTTGGCTTACAGCGCTGAAGAGAGGCACGACTCCTCTGCGGTTTGGCTGAGCAGCTTCAGAGCCCTGCTCCAGCAGCATCCGGCAAACATCAAGCTTTCCACGCCCTGCTGCTGCAGTCAGTGCTGAGGATTGAATAAGAGAGCTGTCAGTCATGTGTGTTGCACATATTTTAGTACAAAAACAACAGAGTTACTCCATTTACCTGTTTCCCCCCACAAAGTGTCATAGTTGTTCATCTGAGCATACACTGTAACCTCTTTTTCTTTCTCGGGAAGATCCAGCAGGTATGACACAATCTAAAGAAACAGATAGGAACACATAAGTTAGAGTATTAACTATCACTTAAGATATAAGTCTCAAAGCTCACTCTTATATACTCTTTGCTATTATAGCTTGCCTTTTTTAACTCAACGTTCCTAGCATGACACGCATTCGACTCGTATTCAGACACCACGTTAAAAGAAAGTGAAGCCCCTAGTCAGATAACATCTCGTACACGCACCATGAGAACAGCACAGCTTGTAGCTCTGTCTCTAAAGGACGTGAACAGGATATGCTTCTTCACCAGAGACTTTATCAAGAGAAGATAAAGCTCCATAAATTCATCCTCACTGAGATTAAAGCACTCACTCATTTTCCAGCATCTGTATTAATGCATATCTACCATACTTCTGAGGTAAATTATGTTACTTTCCACATTTTAGCCCAATTCATTCGATTTTCAGACCAGTGTAACATACCGCTACTATGCAGCAAGTTTTTGGAGTTTTCACTTAATGGTCTAGTTAATTAATTTTATTTGAAGTATAATCCTTAAAAACTTTCAAAAGCTTTGTCAAAAACAGGGTATACTGAGATAAGGCAAAGAATGTGGAGACAGAGAAGAAATGTTCTGCTCAGTTTAAAAAAACAAAATTAGGACAGGTAATTTGGTTGACAGGGCAGGAACAGCAGTTGTTTCATGTCTTGGCTGACCCATGTGTGCCAAGGTGTTGATGGAGCAAAATACTAATCATCACATGCCTCCATATCACCGTTGTTAATCATCGGCTCAACCTGCCTGGGATTTATGGGTGGCCTGGTAACGAGATGCTCGACTGAGGTCACCACCCTGAGACCTGACTCCACGAATAGGTCCCAAAACCTGAATGCAACCAGGATATACTCAGTCTCTTTTGTGCTTTTCAATAGATGCTCTTTGTCTGACCTCTCTCTTCACATCTGTTCACTAAGTGAGGCTCACTCGAGTCATTCACCCGTCACCATCACAAGGTCTCAGTCACACAAAGGTGTCAACTAGGAGACTTTTTCCCTATCTGGCAATTTTATTCACAATTAATCAGAAGTTCATCAGAGGCCATGGAGTTGGTCATTGATATAGGAATGAACAGTATTTATGTGCCACCTCCAACAAGCTTGTAGAGAAACAGATTGCATCTCCATGTTTTATTAGATCCCTGGCATAACAGTCAAATAATGAACATGAATGAAATTGGGGCAAAAAAGCCTTCATTATCACCACATATACAACACACTGGAATCCTTTTCTTTCGCATATTCCAGCTTATGAGTTTGGGGTTGAAGCACAGGGGCAGCTACTGTATGATGCAGTAACCCTTGGAGCAGGGAGGGTTAAGGGCCTTGCTTATTTGCCCAAAAGTGGCAGGTTGGCAGTGCTGGAGACTGAACCCCAACCTTTCAATCAACATACTGGAGCCTTAACTGCTTGAGCCACCACTGCCCCAAATATCTTTTGACACCACAGACGAAACCAGACACTATGGACCAACGTTAGAGCCAAACAAAAATAACTTTACTGCAATCCTGATATTGTCACAAAATTTATAGCTGTCTATAAATTCTTTTAATTGGCTACCCCATGCTTCTTACTAATACACTATCCATTTGCAGAGGGCATCAGTTTTTCATCATAATTAACTAAATGGTACTAAATGGTTTCACAATGTGGATTATCCCCTGTATGTATATGTGTGTGTTCCATTAATTTTGCATGCAAAAAATCAGCATACTCCTTTATAAAGGCTTCTTAAAACAGACACCTTCCATAAATGTTAAACAAATGTCTCTACAGATCAATAATTATATGCTTCTCTTTGTTAAATTACATGGATTATTAGTCTTTGGCTATTTAAATCATCCAGTACACAAATCCTTATGAATGAGTTGTTGCTATAGAAACGGTAGTGTATTACGTATACATTGCAGATATAATGCTGTGATTTGTTTTGCAGTCGCCAGTATTGTTGCTGCTGGTATAGAAAATGAATCCAACATGATGTATTATACGATGATGTATAAATGTATAAATAAAGCACAGATTAGTAAATTAAAATAAAAACTGGGACACGTGAGAATGCTAAAAACGAAAGGGTAAAAGACCACGATGTTACTTCAGAGGAATAAACATAATTAAATAATTAAAATTATCACCTCCATATGTCCCATACTAGCTGCTGCTACCAGAGCCTGCTGCATCGCGTGACTCTTCCTGAAGGCATCATGCTGCTGCTGAGGCTGAACTTCCTGCTGTTTATTCTCCAAATCTTCCTTGGTCTCTTGCTGCTCAGCAGGGAGCTCTGTCTCTCTCTCCTTCTCCTGTGGAGTCTCCTCTCCATCTTGCTCCTGCTCTTTCTCCTGCTGCTCTGGGCTGGACATCTGTGTGGTGTCACATGATTTGGTAGGAGAGGGAGTGTGGAGCTGTACGGTCTTTGCCGCCTCACCTCCCCAGTCGCTGTGCAGTAGGAACTTCACCACTTCCATGTGGCCCCTTAGAGCTGCATGGACCACAGCGCATTGGCCGTTCCTGTCTAGCTGATCAAGCTACAGAGAGACATGACAAAAAGAAAGCCTTAAAGGTGTGTGAGTAATTATTTTGTATGAGTTAAATTAAATCCTGAGCGTCAAGCTTTAGGCCAGTTCTAGATGACAAGACTGCTACTGAATTGGTCTTGAATTTGAGGCACTGAGCTCAGCTCTAAAATATGAGAGTTATATATTTGTGTGTGTTTGTGTGTGTGTGTACACCGTACCTTAGCCCTTCTCTTGCAGAGGGCAGTGACGATGTTCAGGTGACCCGCGGTGGCAGCGTAGCTCAGTGCTGTCATGCCACTCTCAGATGCCGAATCCATGTTAGCCCCAAACTCCAGCAGCAGGTTAATCATGTCCATGTAGCCCAAGTGAGCATGCACACATAGCACTGGTGCATTGTTCAACACCTCTGTCCGGTAATTAACATTTGCTCCCCCCATCATCAGCAGGCGGGACACCTAAACGTGCACATAAAGGCCAAAGGGCTAAATGACTTCTCAGGAAGTTTTTCCTTGACACAGTTGTTAATAATCATAATAATCAATATTACTCTAATCAGGATTTCTGTCAAGCTGCATTGTGCTTTATGTCTATTGTTAAAAGTGCTATAAAAGTGCATTTGAACTGACGGGCACCCGTCATTGTTTATGATGAATGGCTTCTAAAGGAATGTTCTAATGTAGCTAATGAATAAAAGCAAGTAGAAATCTTCATTAGTAAAATTATTATTAGTGTCCTACTAGAATGTTCTTCTTTTCGTTTGTTTGGAGTGGTGTACCTTAATGTTAGGGGTGTACAGGTTTCTCAGAGAAGATAAAGCAGTGGATAAAGTCTCAGTGCTGTAAGACGCCCACAGCCCCTGCAAAATGGATGAGGACACCCCGACTTTCTTACTCAGGCCCTGCAACAGAAAAGATAAAAACAGATTTAACAGTAAATTTAGGTTAAACTTTACTCCGTTAGAAAACACCCTGTTCTATTATACGCCATTAAAATACCACAAGTTTTTTTTTCTATTTACAAAGCCTGATGAACTGATGATGCTAGATATTTACCCAAGCATGACAATCAACCAGATTTTTTTTTACCTTTTAGTTGCCACAGTTTAATTTTACCGACCTGTTCAGCAACAAATTACGGTAAGGCTTCTGTCGATTAAATAGGTTTCAATATAAAAAGGAAGAAGTCTACAGTACAGTAAAATTCTTTTCTTCACATATCCCAGTTTGTTAGAAAGTTTGAGGTTAGAGCACAGGGTCAGCCATAATTCAGTAGCCCTGGGGCAGTGAGGGCTAAACAGTTTCCGCCTGGTGGTGCTGGGGCTTGAACCCGGTGACCTTCTGTCCAGTAACCCAGATCCATAACCACTGAGGCACCACTACCCCTAAAGGTGCCTAAATATGTCAGCTACCCGAAAAAGATTCCAAGACCAAAACAGGTCCATATCCTATCCATATATTTGCATGTTTCTGTGATATTGTGGATAGTCTCACCTTAAATATATGTGCTTTCAGGATATGATGTCCTAGTTCTATAGTCTGCTGTCTGTTGAGTTTGTTTGTTTGTCTGGAAAACCAGAAGGCCAGCAGTGTGTGTCCATTCCTGAAACAACAGAAAAATAAGAAAATAAAATGTGTGAAGTGCAAAAGGCTGTGGAAATATTTTAGAATGAAATCATACAGTTGGCACTGATTTTCTAAATTTGCAACAGCAGTGCATAAGAAATTACTCAGACGTGCTTGTCCTTCTGTCACAATATACGATTATATGATTAAATCTTATAAATTTTTCTCTTCTCTTTTTCCTTCTCACCTGGGATCACAAAGGAATTTGGTCTTCTCCCCTTCCTCCCTCCAGATAAGCCACTCACGGAATGATGGGTGCACGAACATACGCGTGGCATCACGCCTCTTTACCAGGAAGACACCCAGCTGCTCCATCCTCTGGCGGAAATCATCCCAGTCGAGCGTGGCCCTGAGGGACCCTGCATTGACCGCTTGGTAAATCTGTTCATCGGTGAGTGGGTGCAGTGACGCCAGTGCCACATTGAGCAGGGGCAGTGCTCGCTCAAAGGACGACTGCGTAGGAAAGCGCATATTCAGCTGCAGCAGGTAAACTTCAGCCAGGCTCACAGGCACCACCTTGTAGCCGGAGCTCTTCAACACCAGGTAGCCACGCTCAATCAGGTCAAAGGTCAGCTTCAGGTAGAGGAATGACCCGTGACTGAGAGCCTTCAGGTGTGAGCTGAGTTTGGCAAAGCCAGCGCCATCCATCTTACCGTTGAGCGAGATGTTGCTCTGGATTTCAGCACTGCCATGAACACGCTGCAGCACGTAGGCCTGCAAATCCCGGTCGATAGCATCGTTCTCCTCCAGGGCATCCAGTGAGATATGGTGGAAGGGCAAGGGTTTTGTGATGTCCTAAAGATCGAACATAAATGGATTATTCTCATCACACTGCAAAGTTTGGTGTTGTTTTGGTGTGATGCTGATGTCAGTCGTAAACGCACTTTCTCTAAACACATCACCTCTTAAGCTCTAAAGCTAATTAGCAGGTCTTTCAAGTGAGAACTAGTGAAGGCGAACCAATTCAGAGGGCAGTAGAGCCGAGATCAATATAGTGCAAGCTAGTAAACAAGCACAGGACATCGCTAAAAACTATGGAAACAAATCAGGCTTAAAAAGCAGGGCAACAGGCCTGTGCAGTGTAATTGCTGATTTAAACATTTACATTTATGCTTATTTATACCCATCCACCAAATAACGTTTATGGCATTTGACAGAAACCCTTATCCAAAGTAGGGATGTACCGATCCAATATTTTGGATCGGTATCGGTGCTGATCCAAGCATTTTGAGTGGATCGGGTATCGGTGGTGTGTGACCGATCCAAATCCGATACCCGTTATCATGGGCATCGGAACCATTATATGTGGGTGGGACAGGACCCACCCACTTTTTAAGACCAATAGTATTGGACCCACCCACTTTTACCGTCTCTATTCAGCGCATATGTCTTTTTTATTACTTTTCAGAGCGCCGCCAGTTTATTCCATTCTGCTTGAGGAATGCCCTAATAAATTAAACTCCATTCCGCGTTTTACCTACAGCATTGACCAGGCTCCTGCTTCCTGATATCCATGGGCGTCGGAACCATTATATGTGTGTGGGACAGGACACGCCCACTTTTTATTTACTTCCAATGCCCATGCTGGTGGTGGTTTATTAATGAACAGCAAACATCATAGACAATTGCTTGAACTTATAAGAAAAATACACTTATATATTAAATTGCATTAATGAAAATAAATATAATAACTTTTATAGGAAATATGTTGCACAACCGCCTGCGACCGACAGGCAAGTTTAGCAGGCACCCTTTCCATTTACCTCAGCGCATTAAACATGTCGCTCATTTGGGTGCACTAACTGTTAAAAGTACTGTTTTCTACTGCATTAATACTTTTTTAAGGTTTCTTGTGTTTTCATTTTTCATCCAGTATTGGGGATTTTTGTATTTCTTTGCCAGAAACAAATAAATGTTAATAACTATACATTCTTTAGTTTTAAAGGTAGAAAAGAACACAGATCTTTTCTCAGTATCGGTATCGGCCGATACTGGCAAATGCTGGTATCGGAATCGGATCGGAAGAGGAAAAAGTGGTATCGGTACATCCCTAATCCAAAGCGGCTTATATTTTTCTTATGTATACAACTGAGTTTCTGAGGGTGAAGGGCCTTACTCAAGGGCCCACAAGTGGCAGGATTTGAACCCATGACCATTCAAGAAGTCCAACATCTTAACCACTGAGCTCCAAATATTTAATGCTGGCTTTTCTATTTTCCATACCACTGAACTGACTTGTGGGGAACCTGGAGACTCGAATCCCGTGGTACTCAAGACACAATGTGGTGGATGTCCTACACAGGGTACCAGTCCTTTACACACACAGACAGACAGACACACACACACACACACACACATTCACACACTATGGGCAATTGTATGACAAGAGTTGAATTTAGAGGTGCCAACAATAAGTCTTTGGACTGGTGGAGGAAACCCTGGAGGAAACCCATGAAGCACAGGGAGAAGATGCGAAATCAAAACAAACACAGGGTGGAGGCAGGAGCCAAACCCCCAACCCCAAATGTGTAAGACAAACAAGCTAATCAATAATCAGGGTGACTCAAGGAAGACAAAACAGCTGAAATAATTTGTGTTATTTGGATATACAGTATACAATAGCAGCTCTTGACCATTGATATTGAAGATCTTCCACAAAGCAGGTGTGTTTCCTGTTCTAGTTTGCCAGATGCACACAGAATTGTAAATATTGGTAACCAGGGTTGCAAGGTTTTAGCTGCAAATCCATCCCAACTACATCTCCAAAATCACACCAAATACCTGAAACTAGCAAAGCTGTTGCATGGGTAATTTTAGGTCACTGTGGTTTCTGTACATCGTCTGGATGTAGTTTGATCCATAATCCACATTTCTGTTTCACAATTCTTGCGATATATTTTATGTACTTAGACTTTGAGTATGTTTGCAGAAATGGATTAGATTTCATTTGGTTTATTTGCTGTAAGACAAGATTTTGAGAGTTGATAGCTATAAAGTATTTTTAAACTAGCTCAATTTGGGGAAAAATCTGCGACTCCTTGGCAGCTCGTCCTTTCCACTGTCCTGTCCCCTGCTTCTCTCCCTGAGGTGACATGTTTCCGGCATTTATTGGACTCTATTAGCGCTTGTTGCAGAATTAACAGATTAGGAAACTGATCAAAACGTATCATGAGATGTTTTGAAACAGTAACAGATAACACTTGATGTGATAAACAAATACTATGACACTTCAAGTAAAGTAATATTACAGGGTTGCCAGGTCTCTTTATTTTTATTTCCATCACTGCTCGTCCGGTTCCACCATCTCTCAGGGTACAAGGTAGGTATGCATCAAGACTCGATAATACTGTCTGCCAAAAGTAGTAAATATAACTGTAACTTCTAGTGTAGTAAATTTATTAGAAGTGAAATTAGCATCAGTAACATTAACGACAAAGAGACAGCTGGCAAATGAATGGAAAAACAAAGGTGAACAGTTGATGTGCTTGAAATACTACTTGTGTGTATGTGTTTGTGTGTGTGTCTTACCTGCAGTGTAGTTCGAACAGTCACCACTAGCTTGAGCCAGGCTGGAAACCTGTCGATGGTCTTACAAAGAAAAGAGACAATTGTATCTCCGTAATCAGGCTTGTGGAACTCAGCTTCATTAAGACCATCGATAAGAATAATGAAATCTTCATCGCCTGTCATCTTCCTCTCTGAAAAAATGAACACACGGATAAACGAACCACAAAGGTTATATATTTTATGTCAGAATATAACGGATTCTGTATAAGACTTCTGTCTTTATACACCTTTATACAGTGCGTCCAGCGGCTCGAGGACTCCTCGTGTGAACGCGCTGAGTGGATCCTGGACACAGGAGCGCAGACTGAGCGTGCTCTGAATGTGTGGTTCTCTCAGCAGCAGCTCTCTGTAGGTGTTAAGTTGTGGTGAACGGCACAGCAGAGCTGCCACGTTGTGCACAAACTCAGGCACCAGGCAAGTGTAAGCATTGTCAGCTTGACAGTAGTGATACGCTACCACCTACATGAGATAAGCAGAGAAGAAAGAATGTTGTAGGTATCTGCATTCATCACGTCACCAATTCTCCAGTTTCCTCCTTCTACCATAAAAAAAGGAGAGTAGATAGGTAAGTGACTCTAAATTGCTCCTAGGTGTGAGTGTGTGTGTTGGTATCAGATATGGTCCAACAGGTTCGGTTTCCACCTCGATCCTGACATGATGCCAAAGTATGTTTTGATATCCCTCTGGATTCTGATCTTTAGTAACTTTTCCACTCTTAAACTTCAGAGCACTAGTTCATTTAACTAGTTTGATACAGATTTATATTATCGACTTGAATGAAATTTCTCTGAGAGAAAAATGAACAGTTTTTTTTTGCCGTGTATCATCAATGTGAACAAGATCAGCAAGTACTGGCTATGAGATTTTGTACTCTAGTGTTCAGCAAAACTCACAATGATGATGATTGATTGGATTCTTTTTAATGTGTAGATGTGCGGTGAGAGAGAGAGAGAGAGAGAGAGAGAGAGAGCGAGAGAGAGACAGAGGGAGAGAGAAGGTGAGAGTGAGGGAGGGTGACAAGAGAGAGGGTGACAGAGAAGAGACAGAGAGAGAGAGAAAGACACAGAGAGAGAGTGAGGGAGAGGGTGACAGTAAGGGAGAGGGAGAGAGAGAGAGGGTGAGAGTGAAAGAGGGTGACAGTGAGGGAGAAAGAGAGAGAGAGGGAGAGAGAAAGAGAGAGAGTAACAGTGAGGGAGAGGGAGAGAGAGAGAGGGAGAGAGAGAGAGAGAGAGAGAGAGAGGGTAACAGTGAGGGAGAGGGAGAAAGAGAGAGGGTGAAAGTGAGAGAGGGTGGGGGTGAGGGAGAGGGGTAGAGAAAGACAGAGAGAGTGACAGTGAGGGAGAGAGCGAGAGAGAGGGTGAGAGAGAGAGAGATTGGAGATGTCTGAACTGACAGAATTGGAGAAAGAATGAGAGAGAGAGGGGCAGATAGCGAGGGACTAAGACAGAGACAGAAACAGAGAAAAAGAGTGAGAGCGGGAGAAAGAGTAAGAGTGTGACAGAGGTTGAGAGAGGGATAGAGAAATAGAAAGGGATAGAAAAATAGAGAGGGAGAGAGACTAAGACAGAGAGAAAGAGTGTATGTGTGAGTGAGAGAGAGGAGGGAGACCAGTCTGGACAAGTCTTCATAGAAATTCCTATTCACCTCCATGGAAAATAATAGAATAAAGGGTGTAATGTCACAAGAGTAACTTGTTTGTGTGTGTGTGTGTGTGTGTGTGTGTGTGAGAGAGAGAGAGAGAGAGAGAGAGATATGAGAAACAGAGCATTGGAACAGAGTGGAGTAAATTATTAATGCACTGGCTTAAAAAGATCGACTTGCTTGCCAGGGGAATGGCATTCTGCAGGTATGAATATTTCATAAGGCTCTGTGGCAAAGTTGTTTTTTCCTTTTATAAACACATCTGCATAATGCTGCGACTGAGACACTGAGCCTGGACAGGTGATGACGATGATTTGAGCATGTTAGCATGTGCATGCATGCGTGTAGCCTTCGCGGGCGCAGCAGGGCATTGGTGTCTGCCACTGCGTTTGTGTAGCTATTAAAGTTACAACAGGATGAGTGACGGCTTTTGGGTACGTTATATATGTATCAGGTCCTCTAGAGGATGCTTTGCGGTTTAATTTAAACAAATCCTCATCTACAAAGGAAACATGGAAGCTTCAGCATCTGACTCATAAGCTTTTATGTGCTCTTTACCTTCATCGTTTGATCTCGGAAGACGATTTTCTTCTTTTTTTTTGAGAAGATAAGGCTGGCGAAATCGGCCAATCTTTCTTCCCTGCCTCCACTTCCCTCGCTAATCCTCACTCCCCCACATATGTTTCTCCTCTTTTTTCCAAATGATTTTCTACACCTACGAACATCGATTAGTCCCACCACTTTCTTCACCGGAGCTCGTCCCATCCATGATGCACCAGACTCCCACGACGTCCTCCTCTTCACCACAAGCCCATAACCGCAAGACAACCAACAGCCAGGATGCCACTCGTTCTCAAAAGCCTGTGCTACCGTTCCTTTCATTTCATAAATTTTACCATCTGTTGACTCTTTCTTACTCAGACACACGTCCGAGGTCTTAATTCCTGTCTTAAAAACCTGTCTCAATTCAAATTGGGACAATTTACAGAAACAGATTTGTAGTTCAGCACTTTAACCAATCCTCCCTTCTGAGTTATACATCTAGGATGTGAAACGCAGGACTCTTAAGTTTTGAAGACAGGCAAGAGTGACATTTCCAACCGGCTCCGACCGGGGACTCCGTCGTTCTACTGGGGGACTTCAACGCTCACGTGGGCAGGGACACCAACACCAATTTTCTTTCATTGTATCTTACCCAGATGCAATCGTGCTATTTTCTGATTGGCTATTGTGTAGCCTCTTTTTTGATTGGCTGATAAGTGTCAGGCTCGACTAAGAACTGCAGGTGACGCGCTTGATTCCTGCCCAGTTCCAGAGACATCGGTGCGGACAGATACATTTTGGGCGCTACAGCATTATATGATAAATAGTCAAAAAGTTTTTCTGCGTGAGAAATACGATGTGTGGTGGGAGAGCATGACAAAAGACCCAAATACAGATATGTGTTCACGGTTCACGAGATGCCAAATGAAGTCATGATTATTGAAGGCTTTTCTATGAGGAACAACATTATTCACAATGTAAAGATGTGAACACAGCAAAAAGTTTGCTTTTTTGTGAATTGTTCACTGAATCTGCTCCTATATGCTCTCTCTACTCACAGCCTTCTAGGCTTAGTACTCAGCCCTCTTCTTTATTCCCTTGATACCTGTTCAATGCTGACATACTGTACAATCAGATATGTGGATGACACCTAACTCATCTTTTCCTTCCCACCATTAGACACTCGTATCATGGTTTGCCTGACTGATATCTCATAATGAAAGGCAGTACAGTACAACACCTAAAGCTGAAAGCCAGTGAGATTGAAGTGCTGTATATTCCTGGAATTACATCCTCACACCTTACATACTATATCCTAGTCTGCCTTTAGACCAATCTTTAATACAATCTCTTAAATAGAAGTCTGTGGTGCACTCCTGAAATCTAGCACTTTTGAATATCGAATACTGGATGCTCTTTATCTACAGTTTCTGACAGAGGAAACGTATTATGTACGATGTAAGTTGTATCCGTTTATCAGCTCGGGTAGAAATGAATAAAAGATCACACCTGAGATGCGAGTCTCCTCATAGCCTCCTCCTGTCGCCTCCTCATCTCCGGAGTTCCTGGGCAGCTTCCACCTCCAAGCGTACTGTGGTTAGGCTGTGGCTGTGTAAGAGGAAGTCCATCTCCATCTGACAAACACACACACAAGCATGTAAACACACTAAACTTAACAAATGACACGATAACAAAACCTCATAGTTTTATCTCAATCATGTCAGAATAACAACAATGAAATCAAACAGAAAATATTAAACGCTGCGCCAAGCTTTGGTTGAAAATTACTTTAACCTTAACTCTTACGTTTGGGTGAAGCCTGTGGGCTGTCGGAGGCAATCTGCCTCATGCGGTTTCCGTGGCAGCTGAGAGCCACCAGGCGGGAGATTATGGCCGTCTTGCCAAAGCCAATGTTGCCAACGAGCACCACGCCCTGGTTGGTCGCACGGTTGGTGCTGCTCAACTGAGCATCAATTTCTTGGAAGAGCCACTCACGGCCCGTAAACACAGAGTCCACTGTGATGCTGGGAACCTCAAAGAGCAACGGCTTTAGCGCTATGTCCTGGAGCCTGTATGGAGCGAAGCGCACTGAGGGAGAGACATAAAGAGAGAGATAAAGAGAAAAAAAAATCAGTGGACTACAGTCACATAATAATGGACCTAATGAGTGACGAGTCATGCCAACATACCAGCCAAAAATAATAATGGATATATAATACTACAGAGAGGATGATTATATTAGTGTTAAATCAAGAAAACTTAACTTCTAGCATCAACAACTACAAATACACCTGATGAGTAAACTCCTTAAACCACAGTGAGGAGTACAAACACTCATTATACAATGATATGGAACAAACAAGCCATTTAGGATTTACCAGGGCACACACATACACACACACAAATGTACAGTAGTAATGGAAAATAAATAAAGCAGTTACACAGCAGGTGAAAAGTGTGCAGCGTTAGCAGAACAGGAACTTACGTGACTGGGACTGCCAGGCAATGTGGTTAGCAGAAGCTAAGACACACACATACACACACACACACACACACACACACACACATAGGTGAAAGGAGAAAAAAATGCCTACATTGAGAGAAAAGCTGCATGAAGTAATGAAGGCATAATTGGACAAGGGATAATGAAAATGAAAGCTTAGCCAAAAACCCAATACATAATGATAATAATAATGTTTAGGCCACTTTAGCTTCTGGACCACAGATAGTGACATTTGGAGAACTAAATGGATACAGATTTTAGTATTGCAAGGCATCCTAACTATATATAAACGTTCTATAAATCCACGATTTATCTCCTCTTTGTTTATTGGTGCTACACCACTTTGTTCAGCTACAGCTCTGTCACTGTGGCTCATATTGCTCCTCGCAGCTCAATAGAGCAGCTCGAGTACAGAAAAAAGTCACCTTCAACCCAAAATATATGCAGTGTTTGCATCATTTCCTGTCATTGACTCGTTTCAGGGTAAAATCACAGGGTTGAGATTACAATGCTCAGGCATTCTGCACTCTGCTCTGCTTGTGTGTTAGCTTAGTAGGGACGGTGGGAATTTAAAAGCCTTTCTAGACTTCATGGTCACTGTATTGGACAAAACTGAACCTGCTGGTGCTGCTTGGAAAGTGGACGATCTAAAGGCTGAAGCTCATTGCTCTTCCATGCAGAAGTTGTGTTAATTGTCCTCTAAACACCAGGCTACGGTTGGTGCTCAGTGAATATGTTTTGTTGTGTAGGTCCACCAAGCTGCTACTGCTGGGCCACTGAGCAAGGTCTCAATTGCTCAATTACTCTCAATTGCTCAGTTGTATAAATATGTAACCCGCTCTGGATAAGGGTGACTGGCAAATCTAAGAAGGTTCATGCTTTTTTCAGAGGGTCTTCTGGATCACTGAATGTCGGATAGATAGATAGACAGATAGATAGATAGACAGATAGATAGACAGACAGACAGACAGACAGACAGGCAGGCAGGCAGGCAGGCAGGCAGATATATACAGTAGATATATAGATAGATAGATACAGACAGACAGACAGACAGACAGACAGACAGATAGATAGATAGATAGATAGATAGATAGATAGATACAGTAGATATATAGATAGATACAGACAGACAGACAGACAGACAGACAGACAGATAGATAGATAGATAGATAGATAGATAGATAGATAGATAGATAGATACAGTAGATATATAGATAGATACAGACAGACAGACCGACAGACAGATATAAATATAATGTAAATATCTGGCAACATTCCCGCTCCAATCCAGGTCCGTTTAATGTAACGTTAAATTAATGTAGCTTTAAAACCAAGAGATCTCATCTACTGTAAGTCCGACGGTCCTGCTCCTCCACATGGTTCCTGTCATTTTTACAGCTAATTTTAATTACAGATGTGGAAATCTCAGTAAAACCTTGCTGTTCTCATTGGAGTTCTGAGGCAGCATAAAATAAAGCATATGGAATGAAATTGGTCCTGTTTGATCAAATGTGAAACGTTTATAAAGACAACTCCTGCAACATTCCTGGTTTGCTATAAGTAATTTGATGTGATGCTACAATTGTCATCAACCTGCTACAGATGTTGCATGTATTTAATGGCGTCCGTAAATCCAAAAAAAAGAACATTTTAATTGTAAGAGAAAAAACTACATTGAGGGATATAAATACCCCTTATGAGAAACTTAATATCAAGGTCCGTGACGTCGCCCGGTATGACGCAACCGGGGCCCCACCCTGGAGCCAGGCCTGGGGTTGGGGCTCGTATGCGAGCACCTGGTGGCCGGGTCTTACCCCACGGGGCCTGACCGGGCTCAGCCCGAAGGAGCGATGTGTGGCCGATCTCCTGTGGGCCCACCACCTGCAGGAGGAACCGTAAGGGGCTGGTGCCTCAGCGACCCAATCCCTGGACACAGAATCTGGCTCTAGGGACATGGAATGTCACCTCGCTGGGGGGGAAGGAGCCTGAGCTGGTGCGGGAGGTTGAGAGATACTGACTAGAGATAGTTGGGCTCGCCTCCAAGCACAGCTTGGGCTCTGGAACCCAACTCCTTGAGAGAGACTGGACTCTCTACTACTCTGGAGTTGCCCACGGTGAGAGGCGGTGGGCTGGTGTGGGCTTGCTTATAGCCCCCAGCTCAGCAACCATGTGTTGGAGTTCACCCCGGTGAACGAGAGGGTCGTTTCCCTGCGCCTTCTGGTCGGGGATAGGTCTCTCACTGTTATTTGTGCTTACAGGCCAAATGGCAGTGTAGAGTACCCGACCTTCTTGGCGTCTCTGGAAGGGGGGTTGGAAATTGCTCCGACCGGGGACTCCGTCGTTCTACTGGGGGACTTCAATGCTCACGTGGGCAGTGACACCTGGAGGGGCGTGATTGGGAGGAACGGCCCCCCCGACCTGAACCCGAGTGGTGTTCTGTTATTGGACTTCTGTGCTAGCCACAGTTTGTCCATAACGAACACCATGTTCAAGCATAAGGGTGTCCATCAGTACACATGGCACCAGGACACCCTAGGTTGGAGGTCGATGATCGACATTGTGGTTGTTTCATCTGACCTGTCTTGGACACTCGGGTAAAGCGAGTGGCGGAGCTGTCAACTGATCACCACCTGGTGGTGAGTTGGATCCGATGGCGGGGGAGGAAATTGGACAGACTTGGCAGACCCAAATGTACTGTGAGGGTCTGCTGGGAACATTTGACAGAGTCTCGGGTCAGAGAGATCTTCAACTCCCACCTCCGGCAGAGCTTCAACCAGATCCCGAGGGAGGTTGGAGACATTGAGTCCGAATGGACCATCTTCTCCACCTCCATTGTCGACGCAGCCGCTCGGAGCTGTGGCCATAAGGTTTCCGGTGCCTGTTGTGGCAGCAATCCCCGAACCTGGTGGTGGACCCCGGAAGTAAGGGATGCCTTCAAGCTGTTGGCTATCGAGCCAACCAGGCTCGATAGGAATCCGGAGGCAGCTGATAGGTACCGGAGGGCCAAGCGAGCTTCAGCCCTGGTGGTTGCGAAGGCAAAAACTCAGGTCTGGGAGGAGTTCGGTGAGGCCATGGAGATGGACTATCAGTTGGCCTTGAAGAAATTATGGCAAACCGTCCGGCGCCTGAGGAGGGGGAAGCAGTGCCCTGCGCACACTGTTTACAGTGGGAGTGGGAATCTGCTGACTTCAACTGGGGACATCCTCGGATGGTGGAAGGAGTACTTCGAGGTTCTCCTCAACCCCACCGACATGTCTTCCACTGAGGAAGCAGAGGGTGAGGGCTCAGTTGTGGACTCGTCGATCCCCCAAGCTGAGATCACTGAGGTAGTTGAGAAGCTCCTCAGTGGCAAGGCACCGGGGGTGGATGAGATCCGCCCTGAGTACCTCAAGTCTCTGGATGTTGTGGGGATGTCTTGGTTGACACGCCTCTGCAACATCGCATGGTGGCTGGGGACAGTACCTCTGGACTGGCAGACTGGGGTGGTGGTCCCTCTGTTTAAGAAGGGGGACCGGAGGGTGTGTTCCAACTACAGGGGGATCACACTCTGCAGCCTCCCCGGAAAAGTCTATGCCAGGGTACTGGAGAGGAGAATTCGGCCGATAGTCAAACCTCGGATTCAGGAGTAACAATGCGGGTTTCGTCCTGGTCATGGAACACTGGACCATCTCTATACCCTCACCAGGTTGCTGGAGGGTCCATGGGAGTTTGCCCAACCAGTCCACATTTGCTTTGTGGATCTGGAGAAGGAATTTGACTGTGTCCCTCGTGGTGACCTGTGGGTGGTGCTCTGGGAGTATGGCATCCGGGGCCCTCTGCTAAGGGCTGTCCGGTCCCTATATGACCGGAGCAGGAGTTTGGATCGCATTGCCAGCAGTAAGTCAGACTTGTGCCCGGTGCATGTTAGACTCCGGCAGGGCTGCCCTTTGTCACCGGTCCTGTTAATTATTTATATGGACAGGATTTCTAGGCGCAGTTGGGGGCCAGAGGGAGTCCGGTTTGAGGACTGCAGGATTTCGTCTCTGCTTTTTGCAGATGATGTTGTCCGGTTGGCTTCCTCAAATCAGGATCTTCAGCGTGCACTGGGACGGTTTGCAGCCGAGTGTGAAGCGGCGGGGATGAGAATCAGCACCTCCAAGTCGGAGGCCATGGTTCTCAGCTGGAAAAGGGTGGC